>NC_053023.1:665185599-665326049 GCF_003073215.2 Triticum urartu | reverse complement strand
GCAATGCAATCGCGATGTAATGCTTTACTTTATCACTAAGCGGTAGCGATAGTCGTGGAAGCATAAGATTGGCGAGACGACAACGATGCTACAATGGAGATCAAAGTGTCGCGCCAGTGACGATGGTGATCATGACAGTGCTTCGGAGATGGAGATCACAAGCACAAGATGATGATGGCCATATCATATCACTTATATTGATTGCATGTGATGTTTATCTTTTTATGCATCTTATCTTGCTTTGATTGACGGTAGCATTATAAGATGATCTCTCACTAAATTATCAAGAAGTGTTCTCCCTGAGTATGCACCGTTGCCAAAGTTTGTCGTGCCCAGACACCACGTGATGATCGGGTGTGATAAGCTCTACGTCCATCTACAACGGGTGCAAGCCAGTTTTTGCACACGCAGAATACTCAGGTTAAACTTGACGAGCCTAGCATATGCAGATATGGCCTCGGAACACGGAGACCGAAAGGTCGAGCATGAATCATATAGTAGATATGATCAACATAACGATGTTCACCATTGAAAACTACTCCATCTCACGTGATGATCGGTTATGGTTTAGTTGATTTGGATCACGTGATCACTTAGAAGATTAGAGGGATGTCTATCTAAGTGGGAGTTCTTAAGTAATTTGATTAATTGAACTTAAACTTATCATGAACTAAGTACCTGATAGTATCTTGCTTGTTTATGTTGATTGTAGATAGATGGCTCGTGCTATTGTTCCGTTGAATTTTAATGCGTTCCTTGAGAAAGCAAAGTTGAAAGATGATGGTAGCAATTACACGGACTGGGTCCGTAACTTGAGGATTATCCTCATTGCTGCTCAGAAGAATTACGTCCTGGAAGCACCGCTGGGTGCCAGGCCTGCTGCTGGAGCAACACCAGATGTTATGAATGTCTGGCAGAGCAAAGCTGATGACTACTCGATAGTTCAGTGTGCCATGCTTTACAGCTTAGAATCGGGACTTCAACGACGTTTTGAACGTCATGGAGCATATGAGATGTTCCCGGAGTTGAAGTTAATATTTCAAGCAAATGCCCGGATTGAGAGATATGAAGTCTCCAATAAGTTCTATAGCTGTAAGATGGAGGAGAACAGTTTTGTCAGTGAGCATATACTCAAAATGTCTGGGTATAATAATCACTTGATTCAGATGGGAGTTAATCTTCCAGATGATTGCGTCATTGACAGAATTCTCCAATCACTGCCACCGAGCTACAAGAGCTTCGTGATGAACTATAATATGCAAGGGATGAACAAGACTATTCCCGAGCTCTTCGCAATGCTGAAAGCTGCGGAGGTAGAAATCAAGAAGGAGCATCAAGTGTTGATGGTTAACAAGACCACTAGTTTCAAGAAAAAGGGCAAAGGGAAGAAGAAGGGGAACTTCAAGAAGAACGGCAAGCAAGTTGCTGCTCAGGAGAAGAAACCCAAGTCTGGACCTAAGCCTGAAACTGAGTGCTTCTACTGCAAGCAGACTGGTCACTGGAAGCGGAACTGCCCCAAGTATTTGGCGGATAAGAAGGATGGCAAGGTGAACAAAGGTATATGTGATATACATGTTATTGATGTGTACCTTACTAGAGCTCGCAGTAGCACCTGGGTATTTGATACTGGTTCAGTTGCTAATATTTGCAACTCGAAACAGGGACTACGGATGAAGCGAACACTGGCAAAGGACGAGGTGACGATGCGCGTGGGAAACGGTTCCAAAGTCGATGTGATCGCGGCCGGCACGCTACCTCTACATCTACCTTCGGGATTAATATTAGACCTAAATAATTGTTATTTGGTGCCAGCGTTGAGCATGAACATTATATCTGGATCTTGTTTGATGCGAGACGGTTATTCATTTAAATCAGAGAATAATGGTTGTTCTATTTATATGAGTAATATCTTTTATGGTCATGCACCTTTGAAGAGTGGTCTATTTTTGATGAATCTCGATAGTAGTAACACACATATTCATAATGTTGAAGCCAAAAGATGCAGAGTTAATAATGATAGTGCAACTTATTTGTGGCACTGCCGTTTAGGTCATATCGGTATAAAGTGCATGAAGAAACTCCATACTGATGGACTTTTGGAACCACTTGATTATGAATCACTTGGTACTTGCGAACCGTGCCTCATGGGCAAGATGACTAAAACGTCGTTCTCCGGTACTATGGAGAGAGCAACAGATTTATTGGAAATCATACATACCGATGTATGTGGTCCGATGAATATTGAGGCTCGTGGCGGATACCGTTATTTTCTCACCTTCACAGATGACTTAAGTAGATATGGGTATATCTGCTTAATGAAACACAAGTCTGAAACATTTGAAAAGTTCAAAGAATTTCAGAGTGAAGTTGAAAATCATCGTAACAAGAAAATAAAGTTTCTACGATCTGATCGTGGAGGAGAATATTTGAGTTACGAGTTTGGTGTACATTTGAAACAATGCGGAATAGTTTCGCAACTCACGCCACCCGGAACACCATAGCGTAATGGTGTGTGCGAACGTTGTAATCGTACTTTACTAGATATGGTGCAATCTATGATGTCTGTTACTAATTTACCGCTATCGTTTTGGGGTTATGCTTTAGAGACGGCCGCATTCACGTTAAATAGGGCACCATCAAAATCCGTTGAGACGACGCCTTATGAACTATGGTTTGGCAAGAAACCAAAGTTGTCATTTCTTAAAGTTTGGGGCTGCGATGCTTATGTGAAAAGCTTCAACCTGATAAGCTCGAGCCCAAATCGGAGAAATGTGTCTTCATAGGATACCCAAAGGAGACTGTTGGGTACACCTTCTATCACAGATCCGAAGGCAAGACATTCGTTGCTAAGAATGGATCCTTTCTAGAGAAGGAGTTTATCTCGAAAGAAGTGAGTGGGAGGAAAGTAGAACTTGACGAGGTAACTGTACCTGCTCCCTTATTGGAAAGTAGTACATCACAGAAAACTGTTTCTGCGACACCTATACCAATTAGTGAGGAAGCTAATGATGATGATCATGAAACTTCAAGACAAGATACTACTGAACCTCATAGATCAACCAGAGCGAGATCCGCACCAGAGTGGTACGGTAATCCTGTTCTGGAAATCATGCTGCTAGATCATGATGAACCTACGAACTATGAAGAAGCGATGGTGAGCCCAGATTCCGCAAAATGGCTTGAAGCCATGAAATCTGAGATGGGATCCATGTATGAGAACAAAGTATGGACTTTGGTTGACTTGCCCGATGATCGGCAAGCAATTGAGAATAAATGGATCTTCAAGAAGAAGACTGACGCTGATGGTAATGTTACTGTCTACAAAGCTCGACTTGTCGCAAAAGGTTTTCGACAAGTTCAACGGGTTGACTACGATGAGACTTTCTCACCTGTAGCGATGCTTAAGTCTGTCCGAATCATGTTAGCGATTGTCGCATTTTATGATTATGAAATTTGGCAGATGGATGTCAAAACTGCATTCCTGAATGGATTTCTGGAAGAAGAGTTGTATATGATGCAACCGGAAGGTTTTGTCGATCCAAAGGGAGCTAACAAAGTATGCAAGCTCCAGCGATCCATTTATGGACTGGTGCAAGCCTCTCGGAGTTGGAATAAACGCTTTGATAGTGTGATCAAAGCATTTGGTTTTATACAGACTTTCGGAGAAGCCTGTATTTACAAGAAAGTGAGTGGGAGCTCTGTAGCATTTCTGATATTATATGTGGATGACATATTACTGATCGGAAATGATATAGAATTTCTGGATAGCATAAAGGGATACTTGAATAAGAGTTTTTCAATGAAAGACCTCGGTGAAGCTGCTTACATATTAGGCATAAAGATCTATAGAGATAGATCAAGGCGCTTAATTGGACTTTCACAAAGCACATACCTTGACAAGATTTTGAAGAAGTTCAAAATGGATCAAGCAAAGAAAGGGTTCTTGCCTGTGTTACAAGGTGTGAAGTTGAGTCAGACTCAATGCCCGACCACTGCAGAAGATAGAGAGAAAATGAAAGATGTTCCCTATGCTTCAGCAATAGGCTCTATCATGTATGCAATGCTGTGTACCAGACCTGATGTGTGCCTTGCTATAAGCTTAGCAGGGAGGTACCAAAGTAATCCAGGAGTGGATCACTGGATAGCGGTCAAGAACATCCTGAAATACCTGAAAAGGACTAAGGATATGTTTCTCGTATATGGAGGTGACAAAGATCTCACCGTAAGAGGTTAGGTTGATGCAAGCTTTGACACTGATCCGGACGATTCTAAATCGCAAACCGGATATGTGTTTACATTAAACGATGGAGCTGTCAGTTGGTGCAGTTCTAAACAAAGCGTCGTAGCGGGATCTACATGTGAAGCGGAGTACATAGCTGCTTCGGAAGCAGCGAACGAAGGAGTCTGGATGAAGGAGTTCATATCCGATCTAGGTGTCATACCTAGTGCATTGGGTCCAATGAAAATCTTTTATGACAATACTGGAGCAATTGCCTTAGCAAAGGAATCCAGATTTCACAAGAGGACCAAGCACATCAAGAGACGCTTCAACTCCATCCGGGATCTAGTCCAGGTGGGAGACAAAGAGATTTGCAAGATACATACGGATCTGAATGTTGCAGACCCATTGACTAAGCCTCTTCCACGAGCAAAACATGATCAGCACCAAGGCTCCATGGGTGTTAGAATCATTACTGTGTAATCTAGATTATTGACTCTAGTGCAAGTGGGAGACTGAAGGAAATATGCCCTAGAGGCAATAATAAAGTTATTATTTATTTCCATATATCATGATAAATGTTTATTATTCATGCTAGAATTGTATTAACCGGAAACATAATACATGTGTGAATACATAGACAAACTTAGTGTCACTAGTATGCCTCTACTTGACTAGCTCGTTAATCAAAGATGGTTATGTTTCCTAACCATGAACAAAGTGTTGTTATTTGATTAACGAGGTCACATCATTAGTTGAATGATCTGATTGACATGACCCATTCCATTAGCTTAGCACCCGATCGTTTAGTATGTTGCTATTGCTTTCTTCATGACTTATACATGTTCCTATGACCATGAGATTATGCAACTCCCGTTTGCCGGAGGAACACTTTGTGTGCTACCAAACGTCACAAGGTAACTGGGTGATTATAAAGGAGCTCTACAGGTGTCTCCAATGGTAGATGTTGGGTTGGCGTATTTCGAGAATAGGATTTGTCACTCCGATTGCCGGAGAGGTATCTCTGGGCCCTCTCGGTAATGCACATCACATGAGCCTTGCAAGCATTGCAACTAATGAGTTAGTTGCGGGATGATGTATTATGGAACGAGTAAAGAGACTTGCCGGTAACGAGATTGAACTAGGTATTGGATACCGATGATCGAATCTCGGGCAAGTAACATACCGATGACAAAGGGAACAACGTATGTTGTTATGCGGTCTGACCGATAAAGATCTTCGTAGAGTATGTAGGAGCCAATATGGGCATCCAGGTCCCGCTATTGGTTATTGACCGGAGACGTGTCTCGGTCATGTCTACATTGTTCTCGAACCGTAGGGTCTGCACGCTTAACGTTACGATGACAGTTATTATGAGTTTATGCATTTTGATGTACCGAAGATTGTCCGGAGTCCCGGATGTGATCATGGACATGACGAGGAGTCTCGAAATGGTCGAGACATAAAGATTGATATATTGGAAGCCTATGTTTGGATATCGGAAGTGTTACGGGTGAAATCGGGATTTTACCGGAGTACCGGGAGGTTACCGGAACCCCCCGGGAGCTATATGGGCCTTAGTGGGCTTTAGTGGAAAGGAGGAAGGGGCAGCCCAAGGTGGGCCGCGTGCCTCGCCCCTCCCCTAGTCCTATTAGAACAAGGAGAGGTGGCCGGCCCCCTCTCTCTCTTTCCCCCCTCGAGGAATCCTATTCCAACTAGGATTGGGGGGGAATCCTACTCCCACAGGGAGTAGGACTCCCTTGGCGCGCCCTCCTTGGCCGGCCGCCCCCTCCCCCTTGGCTCCTTTATATACGGAGACAGGGGCACCCTAGAACACACAAGTTGATCCTTGAGATCGTTCCTTTGCCGTGTGCGGTGCCCCCTGCCACCATATTCCACCTCGATCATATTGTAGCGGTGCTTAGGCGAAGCCCTGCGAGGGTAGAACATCAAGATCGTCACCACGCCGTCGTGCTGACGGAACTCCTCCCCGATGCTTTGCTGGATCGGAGCCCGGGGATTGTCATCGAGTTGTACGTGTGCTAAGAACTCAGAGGTGCCGGAGTAACGGTGCTTGGATCGGTCGGATCGGGAAGACGTATGACTACTTCCTCTACGTTGTGTCAACGCTTCCGCGGTCGGTCTGCGTGGGTACGTAGACAACACTCTCCCCTCTCGTTGCTGTGCATCATCATGATCTTGCGTGTGCGTAGGAAAATTTTGAAATTACTACGGAAACCCAACAGTCTGGCAGACTTGCTCTCTTCTTCTCTTGGGATATCAAAGGCGTAGTGACGACGTCCACCGGTGTGTTTTGGAGTGAGGCTGTGTCTCATACTGGTTTGTGGATCAAGGCCGGTAGGAGACGTCACCGGGTTGTACATATGTTGAACACAGAGGTGCCGTCTGTTCGGCACTAGGATCATCGGTGATTTGGATGACGACGAGTACAACTCCATCAACCCTGTTCACTTGAACGCTTTCGCTTAGCAATCTACAAGGGTATGTAGATGCACGCTCCTTCCCCTCGTTGCTAGATTACTCCATAGATTGATCTTGGTGATGCGTAGAAAATTTTGAATTTTTGCTAGGTTACCCAACAGGTGATGCATAGCAACGAGAGGGGAGAGTGTAATCTACGTACCCTCGTAGACCGACAGCGGAAGCGTTATGACAACGCGGTACGTCTTCACGGCCCGACCGATCAAGCACCGAAACTACGGCACCTCCGAGTTCTAGCACACGTTCAGCTCGATGACGATCCCCGGACTCCGATCCAGCAAAGTGTCGGGGAAGAGTTCCGTCAGCACGACGGCGTGGTGACGATCTTGATGTTCTACGATCGCAGGGCTTCGCCTAAGCACCACTACAATATTATCGAGGACTATGGTGGAAGGGGGCACCGCACACGGCTAAGAGAACGATCTTGAGATCAACTTGTGTGTCTAGGGTGCCCCCTGCCCCCGTATATAAAGGAGCAAGGGGGGGTGCGGCCCCTAGGAGGAGGCGCCGGGGAGTCCTACTCCCACCGGGAGTAGGACTCCTTCCTAGTTGGACTAGGAGAGAAGGGGGAAAGAGGAGAAGAAGGAGGAAGGAAAGGGGGGCGCCGCCCCCCTTCCCTTGTCCTATTCGGACTAGGAAGGGGAGGGGCGCGCGGCCACCTCTTGCCTCCTCTCCTCTTCTCCCTCTAAGGCCCATGTAGGCCCAATAACCCCCGGGGGGGTTCCGGTAACCTCCCGGTACTCCGGTAAAAATGCCGATTTCACCCGGAACAATTCCGATGTCCAAATATAGGCTTCCAATATATCAGATCTTTATGTCTCGACCATTTCGAGACTCCTCGTCATGTCCGTGATCACATCCGGGACTCCGAACAAACTTCGGTACATCAAAATGCATAAACTCATAATAACTGTCATCGTAACTTAAGCGTGCGGACCCTACGGTTCGAGAACAATGTAGACATGACCGAGACATGTCTCCGGTCAATAACCAATAGCGGAACCTGGATGCTCATATTGGCTCCTACATATTCTACGAAGATCTTTATCGGTCAGACCGCATAACAATACACATACGTTGTTCCCTTTGTCATCGGTATGTTACTTGCCCGAGATTCGATCGTCGGTATCTCAATACCTAGTTCAATCTCGTTACCGGCAAGTCTCTTTACTCGTTTCGTAATACATCATCTCGCAACTAACTCATTAGTTGCAATGCTTGCAAGGCTTATGTGATGTGCATTACCGAGAGGGCCCAGAGATACCTCTCCGACAATCGGAGTGACAAATCCTAATCTCGAAATACGCCAACCCAACATGTACCTTTTGAGACACCTGTAGAGCTCCTTTATAATCACCCAGTTACGTTGTGACGTTTGGTAGCACACAAAGTGTTCCTCCGGCAAACGGGAGTTGCATAATCTCATAGTCATAGGAACATGTATAAGTCATGAAGAAAGCAATAGCAACATACTTAAACGATCGGGTGCTAAGCTAATGGAATGGGTCATGTCAATCAGATCATTCTCTAATGATGTGATCCCGTTAATCAAATAACAACTCTATGTCAGGAAACATAACCATCTTTGATCAACGAGCTAGTCAAGTAGAGGCATACTAGTGACTGTTTGTCTATGTATTCACACATGTATTATGTTTTCCGGTTAATACAATTCTAGCATGAATAATAAACATTTATCATGAAATAAGGAAATAAATAATAACTTTATTATTGCCTCTAGGGCATATTTCCTTCAAAATGGCCAACCTCGTACTTGACACTTATCAAGGTCCTATGACGATTCTCCTCTTCCCCTTCCGCTCCTGGGCCAGAGCCTTTTGTTCATCACCGCTCGTGTTGTGCTCCCCGGCTTGCTGCACTCTCACGGTCTAATGGTCATGGTGGAGCAATCGTTAAGTTGGTGCTCTTGTAGTCCAGCGACACCCACCACACGACGTCACCTCACACGAAATTTTGAGGCAGCAGGCAAATTCCCAAACTTTTGAAACATTAAAGGCTGGGGTTACATTTGTGTAGATTAAGATTGATGTCTTGTTGCCAATTTTTAGCATTGGGCCCATACATACACAGACTTAGACATCCACGTGAACAGTTCAAGGTCGCGCCAAAATATGACACAAGACAACAATCTGGCAGACTAACCATTGAGCCCCATACATGGCGGCCCGTCCCTACAGGAGAACGACAGCATTGTCTAACTACGACTTCACCATTACTACCCCTAGCCTGCATCGGGCGACGCGGCGCTAAAGAGCACAATTCCTCCAGCTAGTTTTGGCTTCGATGATGAACCCTTGACAAGGCAGACGGAAGAGGGGTGGTAGCCGTACATCATCGGATTCTCTTCTGTCTACATTCCTCCACCAGCCGCACAACAATTTGTAGCCACGCACGGACACGCCTTTCTGAAAAGATTCCAAATCAACATGCCAATCGATAAAGCTCACGTCATGCAGCACTTCCAGACTTGCTGGGGGCGCGCCCAATCCATTGACCTGCAAAGCGGAAAAGAGCTCAAAGAGAGTCTCATGCTACTCATCACCAGTCGAGCACGACACCTGTCAGCTTCCAAATCGCTGCCACTTAGATCCATTGGATCAGGATTGGGCACTCTGTTGCATGGTCGACAGCAGCGGCTAACAACGATAGCAGCTTCACACCGTCACCAATCGCATCCACGCCATCGTCCATGCTAGAACTTTAGAATGTATCGCCGCAACAACTCTCCCTCTCAATGTCTAGTTGAGCCAATAGCAAATATCACGCAAGTTACCCCACCCACGATCCCCACGGAGCCTCATTGATTATAAATCCAGCGCAAGCGTGCGCATTGAGGGCCGGCGATTTGCATTCTCTGCTTCCTAGGACCTTATTAAAGTAGCCAGTCACAGGCATCCGAGAGGGCTAAATCACGATCTCTCTTTATACAAAAAACTTCAGTCATGTCCCAGTTTTGTATTTAAGGGCAGCTACATTAGCTTTAGCATCCATACACCAAAACAGACGTCATCTCCAATATCGCCTTCGCTCTCCATAACACCTGTCCATCTGTGTGACTACCGACGTGAATAATCCTCAGAGCACTCTCTATGTTGAACCTACGTATTTTTCCATATAGATCTACATCAAGCACACTCTCCCACTCACCTCCGCCCACCCACAACACTACCCCAATATAACGCACTATGTAATTCCCAGAGTAGCAGCCAAACCGCTTCCTACGATTCACGCAATTTGGGTGTCAGTACACCACACAAAGAACGTGGGACCAGTTCATACGCGCAATGCATACGCAATTCATATGAAAACATACGATAAAGAGCGTCTGTCGGGGCTCCAACCAGTCAAAATAATAGATGACCACTTACGGGTCCGACAGTCAGCCTCCTTCTGCGGAGGCTACCAATTTTGCCCAAATGACAGCTGAAGCACTAACCTTCCTGTAACTCCTTGTTACGCTTCTCAATGGTTGATTCACCGCTTTCTCGAACTCTTTCCTTGCCAACGAGGTTTTAACATAATGGGGCGGAACGTGTGGAGGTCAAACACTCTTTCCTGTTATTGTTGCATTATTTTGTACTTCAATCATGCATCCGCGATGGGCCGCATCCCCCATATTCCCTGCCCCTTCTCAAGACTTTAACAACTTTCTATGGTTGTCGGGTGCTTGTCCTTACTCGTCCTCTTCTTCTTTCTCCTCTGCATGGGGGAGTTTCAAATGGGGCTGTTCTCTGTTGTGTCTCATCAAGATCTCGCTCTTCCATCCCCGATGCAGCGCGAATATCCTTTTCCTAGAAACATAGGGCCCACTCCCAACTCCGGGGATCTCGGTTGAGCAGCTTGCACCCTCCCCTGTCGCTCTTACCAACCCGCTCCCCAGCCGGCGCCCTCTTCGAGATGGAACTTTGAGGCCATGGTCTGAAAACCTGGCCAGGCGAAAAACCTCTCGGAATCTTCGCGTGGCCGAACTCATCCATGTCCCATACTCGATTTCCTTCTGGTGCTGTACGTCATCCCCAATCGCCTGTAACATTACCTAAGAACCTAGAATGCTGCAACTCCACCGTACAAGAACCCCTAATCTTCGTCATACTTGATGGGTAAGAGAGAGAGTCCTCATCGTTCCATTAATGGTTCAGATTGTGCCAAATCTCAGCTAGCGGTTCGGTAAACTCAATTTAGACCCGGGACACGTACATAGTGTTTGCCTTCATACACACCTGCTACAGTTCATCTCAAACAACTTTTTAACAAGTCCAAATCGGTGACTTAACCCAACCCGCAATGGGTTTGGCGACCGAGCAAATCTGGGAGGTCGTGTTCTGCGCCCCATACACTGTGTGTGGTTCAGTTTACCCAATTTCTGGTTTCTCCTTCCCTCATCGACTTCCTCAATCAGCCACCATCGAGACCTCTAAAGATCCACCGGCCGCCTTAACATGCCATTGAACTTTGTTCGAGGTCGACTAAGACAAAAAAAGCTGATTGCCTGGAACTAAACGTTGGGTGGACGTCTACCTCACTGAACTGACCCGGATTAATCCGGCCAAGCCCCGGCACCAAACTCACCGAACTTCATGTGTCCTAAACGCATATCAGGCCACTTGAAGGTTTTTCTCTGGTATAAATCACCGGAACCCACATGTCCTGACGCACGCCTTGTCTCCTCTTTGCGATCAGTCTGCATCAGACAGAATTTCCTCCCGCGCGACTCTCTCCCGGGCGAATTACATTCCAGTACCCCAAGTTCAACATCACTTTATTCAAAGTGTTCTACAATCCGGTTGGCATCAAAGATCAATACCCTCCTTTCCCATTGCTCGCTGGCCTCCCATGCGAGTACCATGAACCGATTTAGACGCGTCGAACGTTATACGAGACTAGTAGGAATCCACACGCCGGTCCGTCGGGTCACTAGCTGTCGCCAGGTCTAAGGTCCGACGTGATTGGACTCTACCCAAGCTCAACTAGTCCTTTGTGGATCAGCCCAGCGCGACGCACCTAGGAGATTGGTGTTTCTGGGAGGACGCGTTGTGGGTTTTCAGCAGCCCACAGTACAAAAACGGACGACCTTCTCTGAAGCAAATCACTCGAACAACCGAGAGAATCCCCGATACGAGAAAGGAAGAACCGTGGGTGGTTATGTTAGACACTAACGAAAAAGACTAGGGTAAAGATCTTATCCAATCAAGCGAATGTTGCAGGACTTCAAAGAGTTTCTATATGGTAACGGAGCAGCCTAATTTTACACTAAAAAAAAATAGGGAGACTAAGTGCCCCAGTCCGACAGTCGCCATACTCCCAGGAGCGAAAATTGGAGTGATAGGAATCAAAACAAAAATCAGATTACGTCCGATTAAGCTCAACATTGTTGCAGTGTCTGGGCTCGCGCTCGTCGCCGCTTCGCTGGCGGGCTGCGGCCGGCTGCCTCCTCAATTCCCTCGCCGCGCGCGCGATTTCTCCGCCCACTCCCTAGGACCAATTCTAGGGAAAAGATACACTGCTCCGAGTGGCGTCAGAGTCCGTCCGCATGGAGCTGAACCCGCATCCCGCCGGCGTCTCTCCCGGCCGCGAGGTACTCTGGCTTGCCCGCATCGGTCGCATTTGTTGGAAAATGACCAGATTCTAGGATTCTTGAAGTCTGTAGAAATTTACCCCCTTCGCCCGCTTCTGGTTTGTGGCCTCTGCTGCTCCATTCCAGCGTTCTCACCGCGGCGCCGTGTTTACTGTCCTGCTAATCAGTTAACCAGCGTGCAGCTTACAAGTAGCATAACTGACCATGTGAAATTCGTATGTGTAGTACGTACAAAACTAGCTTCACTCTCACTGTTCTGCGGTTCATTTGATGATTGAAAGTTGAAACTTTATCAGTATGTGGTTATGATGCTAGGGGCATACTGTTCAGGAAGATTTTAGTTCTTTTTTTTCAATGTAATAAGGGCCTTCCGCCCCAATTCATACAAACTGAATGGTAGATTTGTCAAATTCTTTAATCTATTATACCCTATTGGTTGTTGGACCCCCCCACCCAGTCCACCTAAACCCACCACCTGGGTAGTGGTACCAGTAGCTTATTCTTTATGCGGGTAGTTCATATTCATCATGAACCTTCTCGTGTAGATAATGTGAACATCCTTGATTCCCGGCCCTGATGCTACTTACTCCATGGTCTGGTGGCCACGTGTTGTGTTTAAGGTCGTCACTGTTCTCCTTTGTTCTGGCGAGTCAGCCGCGATGCCCCGCCACATGGCTGCTTCAACACGCCCGGGGTGTAGTCAAGGACAGAATCAGTGCGGGCCGCGTTTGCGCCCCCCCGCTGATTGGAGAACAAAGATTATGGCTAGGGGACAGTCGTTGGTAGGTAACGACACCACTCGTGTTGTACCGAGCCCCTGCGCCAGCCCAGTATCCCGGGACTGCCCTCTAATCCTTGATCCTGGTTTTGCCCTTAAGCAATTCCTCACCTCCCACCGGCTGCCACTGTCTCGGTGGTCAGCGCTAGTACACTATATAGAGGTACGCCGACTTCCGCGAAGCCCAGGCGTGAATTCAGTTTTTCTCTTTCATGGCTAAATTGGCTAGTATTCCTAAACGGGCCTGATGCTTGGAGTGACCTGACGACGAAAAAAACGAACGAGGCCGCAGTGAGGGGAGGAAGGGGACCTACGGCCGCAAGTTTGAGCTACTGCTGCTGCAAACATAGTATCCACAGAAATCATTCCCTTGTTCCTGCCACAACCACTTTACAAGAAATAGAGGTTAATCAAACTGATAAGCAAGAATGCCAAATGGTATTGATGAAACTAGCACTTGAATGACTAGTAGATGCGCTTAAAATGCTACTATAGTACTTACTTTCGGGTGTCTAAATTGCAGCTCCTTCGGCAGTCCCGGAGCTTTTCTGGTGAATTTTCTCCAAACCCTGCCGGACAAAGAAAACAATTACATGATATATCAGGAAATGAACAAAGTTGCTGATATGGTGGATAATGATCGATTTAACTTACTTCTCGAGTATTTGAGTCATGTCTGCATAGTCCTGGGGATCTTTTCGTCTTGAGTCTAAGACGGTTACTAGTCCCTGCTCAAGCTTAATCTCTAGGAGAATATAGTGGAAACTGCACACACATGCATAACTCATCAATTACATTACTATAACCTTGACTAATATATAAGGGAAACCGAATACGCACAAGACAGTAACACTCACTTGAAGTTGTAAGGAAAGAGTATTATATCTTTGTTTTCATTTATTACGAATGATCGTAGCAAGTTGGCCTCGGTAACTGTGGCATGAAATTTAACCTGAGTTGCATCTATGAGATATGTGTTAATGAACCCAATATCACCGACTTGTCTTTTCTTCAATTCGGCGATCTTCAATCTGCATAATATAGTGAGGATGATTATAAATACATGCAATGAAAGAGCTAAGCTATATAGAGAAACTTAATGACAAAAGTAGTACTACTTACAAATAGTAGCAGGCGACCGTTGTTTTATCGAGGGCCAATTGATTGAAAAACTGATAGAACTCCTCAAATGGAACAGGCAACAGATCAATTCCAATGAGGTCATGCTCCTCTTTAACTTTCACATACAAAGTACTCCTCCCCCCAGAGTCTCTGCAGATTTTCAAGTACCAATCATGCAATCTTCGCATCATCGTTGATAGAGATCTTTCATCTTTGACGAGAGGCTTCCCGTACTCGTATATTTGTATCTGCATGTCCATGGGTTCATAATGTACTTCGTCGGGCAGGTAATCTGCAAGATTGCTATAACCGGGCACCATCCTCGGATCATTAGCGACGTTGTGGCTAGGCACCTTGAGCGGGGGGCACGATTGCTTCACTTGTTCGCCGAGCTGGGCAATTTGTTTCCCAGCTCGTCGTTCTTTCAGCCTTTGATCACTGACAGTACTTCCCGACCGCTCCGCTTCGGCAAATTCCTTTCCAATAATGCGCTCATAGTTTCCTTTCGGCGGAGACTTTGGTGGTTTTGTCAGGGCAGCCAGAGTGCGCTTTGCTTTCACCGCATCTACCTTCTCCTCCGGAGGTGGATGTCTCTTTGCTTTCAACCCTTCAAAGAAGTCCTTCACTTCGGTCCGCACGAATCCTCTCAAATGGTAACTTCTCTGGAGTCTTCAGAGAAGGACCGAATCTGTATGTCCTCCCGCCTCTGGTTGTACTGCTAGACGCCGACCGAGCAGACGGAGCGGTTGTCTTCTTTACTTTCTTAAGAGGCGGAGGAGAAGGACTACGATGCGCCGGAGCAGCTGGAGCGGCGGCAGGTCTCTTCAGCCCTTGCTGACGAGGCGGAGAAGGAGGAGGCTGGCTGCTCGGGCACGTCGGCGCAGGCGGAGAAGGAGGCGGAGTGCCGCCACGCACCGGAGAAGGAGCCGGCCGAGGGCCCTGATCGTCACTCGCCGGAGGAGGAGGCGGTGGAGGCGGAGTGCCCTGACTTGCCGGAGGAGGAGGAGGAGGCGGAGGCGTCCAGTTCGGAAGGTTGATGAGCTCCTTCCGCCATAGGCATGGAGTCTTCAAAGCAGACCCCAGCCGAGTCTCCCCTTCACTGGTAGGGTGGTCAAGCTGGAGGTCCTCAAATCCCTCCGTTATCTCATCCACCATCACCCTAGCATATCCTTCTGGAATCGGCCGGCAGTGAAAAGTTGCGCCGGGTTCAGTAGGATAAACAGAGCCAACAGCCACCTTGACCTTCAAATTCATCCATTGCGTCATAAGGTGGCAATTTTGAGACTCCGTTATAGCATCCACGGGATAGCTGGCAGGAGCCGTCAAGGCATGCTCCGGCTGAAGCAGCTCGGTGGAAGCTACGCTGCTTCTGCGCTGAGATGGCAGGGTAGCTTCGGGAGAGGCTTCGGCAGTACGTTTGCTGCGATTTGCTTCTCGTTCCTCTATCGCGTCTACCCTTGCTTGCAGCGCCTGCATTTGGGTCTGCTGCACTTTTTTCCTCCTCTCATGGGATTTGTAACCGCCTGCGTCTGGAAACCCAACCTTCCACGGAATGGAGCCTGGCGTGCCTCATGTCCGTCCAGGGTGCTCAGGATTCCCGAGGGCCATTGTGAGCTCGTCGTTCTCTCTGTCTGGAAAGAACGTCCCTTCCTGCGCTTCTTCGATATACTGCTTAAGCTTACCGACTGGTATGTCCATTTGATCGTTCATCCAAATGCACTTCCCTGTTACAGGGTCCAAGGTTCCGCCAGCCCCGAAGAACCAAGTCCGGCAACGGTCTAGCCAGTTAATTGTCTCTGGTTCGATCCCTTTATGAACCAGATCATTCTCAGTCTTGGACCACTTAGGCCGGGCTACGAGGTAGCCACCTGACCCCGTGCGATGGTGAAGCTTCTTCTTCGCAGCATTTTGCTTGTTTGTCGCCGACATCTTCTTACTCTTTTCCGATGTCTTGTGGGCCACAAATGCGGGCCAGTGATCTCTGATCTTCTCATATCTGCTCTTGAATTCTGGTGTCTCATTATTTTCGACAAACTTATTCAGCTCTTTCTTCCACCTCCTGAATAGTTCTGCCATCCTCTTCAGAGCAAAAGACTTGATTAATTTCTCTTTAACTGGGTTCTCTGGATTATCCTCTGGCGGTAGGGTGAAATTTGACTTCAGCTCAGTCCAAAGAACATTTTTCTGCATATCATTGACATAAGACACCTCAGGGTCTTCTGTAGCCGGCTTAAACCATTGTTGGATGCTTATCGGGATCTTGTCCCTAACCAGAACCCCGCATTGAGCAACAAATGCGCTCTTTGTCCGGAGGGGTTCTATAGGTTGGCCGTCGGGCGCGATTGCTATGATCTCAAACTTTTCATCCGAGCTCAACTTTTTCTTCGGGCCTCGTCTCTTTACCGAAGTTGTGCTCGATCCGGAGGGCTAGAAAAAAGAACAAAGACTTAATTAATATGTGTACATACCAAAACAATGAATGCATCAATCAGCTAGTTAGCATAGGCTTAACTAATATATATACCTGGCCGGACTCGGTTCGGTCACCGGAGCCGTCATCACGGTATCCTTCTTGCACCGGCATTGGGTCACCGGAGCCGTCCTCATGTTCTTCTTCTTGCACCGGCATTAGGTCACTGTAGCCAGCTTGTTCACCCTCTCCTTCCAGACCATCGGTTTCGTTGAGAAACAACGAGATGGCATCACTTCCTTCTGCGATTATGTCCCTCAACAATGCTTCTTCTGTTGCTTCGTCTAGGGCGGTGTCCATAGTTTCTACAAATATTTACAACATGGCAATTATTATTCAAACATGACAGATGGATATATTAGTGCCAAACGTAGAACTAGCTACCTAATCATAGTAAGCTATCGGGAGGGGGTATATATCGACAATGACGACACTACATCTATGTCCCTCGACGACCCTCGTTCCCGATAAAAAAAAGAGGAAGAAGAAGAAAAAAATAGGAGAAGAAAGAATAGAGGAGAAGAACTCCTCTATTCTTTCTTCTCCTCTTTTTTTTCTTCTTCCTCTTCTTTTTTTATCCTCTTCTTCCTCTCATGTTCGAGAGGATCGCCGAGGGGTCGGGAGGTTGCCTAGTGTCAAAGGATTCAACAAAACCATGTCTTCATCATTAGGCGAAAGTAACATGTGCATGATGGTACGAAGCTCTTCAAAGTTGTTCTAGAACGGAGTCCCAGATAGGATAATTCGCTTTTTGGTACAAAGTTCAGAAAGATCCTTCCGAATATCGCTATTTGGAAGGCCTTTGCTGAATTCATACCAAAAGGCGGATTATTCTATCCGAGACTCCATTCCAGAACAACTTTGCAGAACTTCATACCAACATGCCCTGGTTACTTCCGGCTAATGATGAAGTCATGGATTTCTTCAATACTTTGACACTAGGAAACCTCTCTCGACCCCTCGGCGATCCTCGACCCCTCGAACCCTCGACGACCCTGGAACCCTCGACCCCTAGACGACCCTCTTCTTCCTCTCATGTTCGAGAGGATCGCCGAGGGGTCGGGAGGTTGCCTAGTGTCAAAGGATTCAACAAAACCATGTCTTCATCATTAGGCGAAAGTAACATGTGCATGATGGTACGAAGCTCTTCAAAGTTGTTTTGGAACGGAGTCCCAGATAGGATAATTCGCTTTTTGGTACAAAGTTCAGCAAGAGCCTTCCGAATATCGCTATTTGGAAGGCCTTTGCTGAATTCGTACCAAAAGGCAGATTATTCTATCCGGGACTCCATTCCAGAACAACTTTGCAGAACTTCGTACCAACATGCCCTGGTTACTTCCGGCTAATGATGAAGGCATGGATTTCTTTAATACTTTGACACTAGGAAACCTCTCTCGACCCCTCGGCGATCCTCGACCCCTCGAACCCTCGACGACCCTGGAACCCTCGACCCCTAGACGACCCTGCTGGAACCATCGACCCTCGACCCTATAGAACCCTCGAACCCTCGAACCCTCGACCCTGAAACCCTCGACCCTTGACCCCTTAACGACCCTCGACCCTCTACCCTAGTTCCCGACCCTCGACCCCTCGGCGATCCTCGACACCCTCGTTCCCGATAAAAATTAAGAAGAAGAAGAAGAAGAAAATAGAGGAGAAGAAGAAAGGAATAGCTAGAGGAGAAGATCGAAGAAAAAAAAGAAGAGAAAAAAGAGGAGAAGAAGAAAGGAATAGTGGAGAAGAAGAGAAAATAGAATATATTTCTCCTCTTCTTTTTCTTCTTTTTTCTTCTTCTTATTTATTTCTCCTCTTCTTTTCCTCTCCTCTTCTTCTTTCTTTCCTCTTCTTATTTTCTTCTTTCCTATCCTTCTTTTTCTAAAATTGTAACTTTTGCATATATAAAACTTTTCTAAAATTGTAACTTTCTATATAAAACTTTCCTATCGGGAGGGGGAGAAGATGAAGAAAAAAAAGAAGAAAAAAAAGAGGAGAAGAAGAAAGGAATAGAGGAGAAGAAGAAAGGAATAGAGGAGAAGAAGAAAAAATAGAAAAAAATTCTATTTTTTCTTCTTCTCCTCTATTCCTTTCTTCTTCTCCTCTTCCTTTTCTTCCTCTCCTCGTCTTCTCCTTCTTCTTCTCCTTCTTTCTCTACTTATTTTCCTTTTCCTTATTTTACTTTTTCCTCTCCACTAACATAAAATGCACTAACCTAAAATGCAACAAACATAAAATGCACTAAATCGATCAACTACCCTAAAATCAGTGGTAAAATGCACTAACCTAAAATCGATATCTACTAACAACTTAAAAAATTAATACATATATGAAAAAATGCATATATGAAAAAAAAACATCATCATATCATCAACAGAAAAAAAACATCATCATATCATCAACAGAAAAAAAACATCATCATATCATCAACATCATCATATCATCAAACTAAAATCAGTGATAAAGGGCGCCGGCGGCCGGACCGAAGGTGGCGGCGTGTGGTCGGGGTGACGGCAACGGGGTTGGGGAAGGGGCGGCGCGCGGCGACGGCGACGGGGTCAGGGAAGGGGCGGCGCGCGGCGGGCGCGGGGCGATGACGGGCTCGGGGCGACGGCGCGGGGCGACGACGGGCTCGGGGCGGCGACGGCGGGCGCGGGGCGACGGCGCGGGGCGACGACGGGCTCGGGGCGACGACGACGACGACGAACGGCCTGGGGGCGTCGGGGCGAATGGGAGCGGTTGGCCAAAATTTCACAAGTGTTGGCTTATATAGCCAGAGCAATGGTCCCGGTTCGTGAAATCAACCGGGACTAATGCCCCTCTTTGGTCCCGGTTGGTGCCACGAACCGGGACCAAAGGCCAATTTTCAGCAGCCCAAAGGGCGGGAAGCGGCGGCCTTTGGTCCCGGTTGGTGGCACCAACCGGGACCAAAGGCCTTGTGCTGCCCCGCGCCCAAAACTTTAGTCCCACATCGCTAGCTGAAGGGCGCCGGCACTTGTTTGTAAGCGCTGCTGTGCCTCCCCATTCGAGCTCCTCTCTAATGCAGGCTTTCGGGCCTAAACTTGCTACTGCCTGTGGGCCTATTGGGCCTTCTCCGGGCCTGAATCCTGGCCCATGTAGGGTTTCTAGTCGTATTCAGGCCGTGGAGGCCCAGTAGGTGGCATTTTTTTGGTTTTTTCTTTTTTATTTCTACATTTTTTTCGTTTTTTATTTTTTTATTTCTACTTAAAACTAAATACTTACAGTTTTTAGTGATTTCTTTTTGCTTTTAGGTCACAAAAATTATAAACTTTCTGTTAGTGCCATTACTTTTCAATTTTGAATAGTTTAGATTTTAGGTCACAAAAATTATATTCTTTTTGCTATTGAAGAATATTATAGTTTTATTTTAGTTGATCATAACATAATATTTTAATTGATTGTTTTTATTTTCATAAAAGTTTTGTAGTTCATTCTGTTTGCTATTAATTCATTCTTTGAGCTAAATGACTCTAAAATTGGAAAGCATTTCAAAATGAACTCTGAAAAGGTTGAAAGTTGGCATGGTATCATCATTTCACCCACATAGCATGTTCCAAAAAGTAGAGAGGGTTACGACAAAAACTTGATGCACTTCGTGTACAAAATGGACAATCACTTTCGAAGTTTCAAAGTTTCGAACCATAAAACATGAAAGCATTTCAAATGAACTCTGAAAAAGTTGAAAGTTGGGATGGTATCATAATTTCACCCACATAGCATGTGCATGTACAAAACGGACAATGGTAGCATGTTCGTCTGTTACAAATTTGGCATGGTATCATCATAATAGTTGCGGGAGAAAGTCTTCACTTTTTCTTCGCTTGTGTCATTTGCTTATTGCGCCGTAACCATGGATAATCTTCATTGTTTATCAGGATGCTTGGGTCAGCCTTGACATTGAAGGGAGGAATTTCATGAAACTTTTCATAATCTTCAGACATGTCTGTCTTGCCGTCCACTCCCAGGATGTCCCTTTTTCCTGAAAGAACTATGTGGCGCTTTGGCTCATCGTATGATGTATTCGCTTCCTTATCTTTTCTTTTTCTCGGTTTGGTAGACATGTCCTTCACATAGATAACCTGTGCCACATCATTGGCTAGGATGAACGGTTCGTCAGTGTACCCAAGATTTTTCAGATCCACTGTTGTCATTCCGTACTGTGGGTCTACCTGTACCCCGCCGCCTAACAGATTGACCCATTTGCACTTAAACAAAGGGACCTTAAAATCAGGTCCGTAGTCAAGTTCCCATATGTCCACTATGTAACCATAATATGTGTCATTTCCGCTCTCGGTTGCTGCATCAAAGCGGACACCGCTATTTTGGTTGGTGCTCTTTTGATCTTGGGCGATCGTGTAAAATGTATTCCCATTTATCTCGTATCCTTTGTAAGTCAATACAGTCAAAGATGGTCCCCTTGACAACAAGTACAACTCATCACAAACAGTGTTGTCACCTCTTAGACGTGTTCCCAACCAACTGCTGAAAGTCCTGATGTGTTCACATGTAATCCAGTCGTCGCACTGCTCCGGGTGTTTGGAGCGCAGACTGTTCTTGTGTTCATCGACATACGGGGTCACCAAGGTAGAGTTCTGTAGAACTGTGTAGTGTGCTTGAGACCAAGAATATCCGTCCCTGCATATTATTGAGTCTCTTCCATGAGTGCCTTTTCCAGTCAGTCTCCCCTCATACCGCGATTTAGGGAGACCTATCTTGTTAAGCAGGAATGAAGTCAACACAAAACCCGATAACATCCTCTGTTTGATGGCCCATGGAGATGCTTCCTTCTGGCCTAGCGCGGTTACGGACATATTTCTTTAGGACTCCCATGAACCTCTCAAAGGGGAACATATTGTGTAGAAATACGGGCCCCAGGATGACAATCTCGTCGAACTAGATGAACTAGGACGTGCGTCATGATATTAAAGAAGGATGGTGGGAACACCAGCTCGAAACTGACAAGACATTGCGCCACATCACTCCTTAGCCTTGGTACGATTTCTGGATCGATCACCTTCTGAGAGATTGCATTGAGGAATGCACATAGCTTCACAATGGCTAATCGGACGTTTTCCGGTAGAAGCCCCCTCAATGCAACCGGAAGCAATTGCGTCATAATCACGTGGCAGTCATGAGACTTAGGTTTTGAAACTTTTTCTCTGGCATATTTATTATTCCCTTTATTTTCGACGAGAAGTTAGTCGTGACCTTCATACTGAGCAGGCATTCAAAGAAGATTTCTTTCTCTTCTTTCGTAAGAGCGTAGCTGGCAGGACCTTTATACTGCTTCGGAGGCATGCCGTCTTTTTCGTGCAAACGTTGCAGGTCCTCCCGTGCCTCAGGTGTATCTTTTGTCTTCCCATACACGCCCAAGAAGCCTAGCAGGTTCACGCAAAGGTTCTTCGTCACGTGCATCACGTTGATTGAGGAGCGGACCTCTAGGTCTTTCCAGTAGGGTAGGTCCCAAAATATAGATTTCTTCTTCCACATGGGTGCGTGTCCCTCAGCATCATTCGGAACAGCTAGTCCACCGGGACCCTTTCCAAAGATTACGTAGTGTAAATCATTGACCATAGCAAGCACGTGATCACCGGTGCGCATGGCGGGCTTCTTCCGGTGATCTGCCTCGCCTTTGAAATGCTTGCCTTTCTTTCGACATTGATGGTTGGTCGGAAGAAATCGACGATGGCCCAGGTACACATTCTTCCTGCATTTGTCCAGGTATATACTTTCAGTGTCATCTAAACAGTGCGTGCATGCGTGGTATCCTTTGTTTGTCTATCCTGAAAGGTTACTGAGAGCGGGCCAATCGTTGATGGTCACGAATAGCAATGCCTTAAGGTTAAATTCCTCCTGTCTGTGCTCATCCCACGTACGTACACCGTTTCCATTCCATAGCTGTAAAAGTTCTTCAACTAATGGCCTTAGGTACACATCAATTTCGTTGCCGGGTTGCTTAGGGCCTTGGATGAGAACTGGCATCATAATGAACTTCTGCTTCATGCACATCCAAGGAGGAAGGTTATACATACATAGAGTCACGGCCCAGGTGCTGTGATTGCTGCTCTGCTCCCTGAAAGGATTAATGCCATCCGCTCTTAAAGCAAACCATACATTCCTTGGGTCCTTTGCAAACTCATCCCAGTACTTTCTCTCGATTTTTCTCCACTGCGACCCGTCAGCGGGTGCTCTCAACTTCCCATCTTTCTTACGGTTCTCACTATGCCATCGCATCAACTTGGCATGCTCTTCGTTTCTGACCAGACATTTCAACCGTGGTATTATAGGAGCATACCACATCACCTTCGCAGGGACCCTCTTCCTGAGGGGCTCGCCGTCAACATCACCAGGGTCATCTCGTCTGATCTTATACCGCAATGCACCGCATACCGGGCATGCGTTCAGATCCTTGTATGCACCGCGGTAGAGGATGCAGTCATTAGGGCATGCATGTATCTTCTCCACCTCCAATCCTAGAGGGCATACGACCTTCTTTGCTGCGTATGTACTGTCGGGCAATTCGTTATCCTTTGGAAGCTTCTTCTTCAATATTTTCAGTAGCTTCTCAAATCCTTTGTCAGCCACAGCATTCTCTGCCTTCCACTGCAGCAATTCCAGTACGGTACCGAGCTTTGTGTTGCCATCTTCGCAATTGGGGTATAACCCTTTTTTATGATCCTCTAACATGCGATCGAACTTCAGCTTCTCCTTTTGACTAATGCATTGCGTCCTTGCATCGACAATGACCCGGCGGAGATCATCATCATCGGGCACATCGTATGGTTCCTCTTGATCTTCAGCAGCTTCACCCGTGGCAGCATCATTGGGCACATCGTCTGGTTCCTCTTGATCTTCACCAGCTCCCCCCGTTGCAGCATCACCGTATTCAGGGGGCACGTAGTTGTCATCGTACTCTTCTTCTTCGCCGTCTTCCATCATAACCCCTATTTCTCCGTGCCTCATCCAAACATTATAGTGTGGCATGAAACCCTTGTAAAGCAGGTGGGAGTGAAGGATTTTTCGGTTAGAGTAAGACCTCGTATTCCCACATTCAGTGCATGGACAACACATAAAACCATTCTGCTTGTTTGCCTCAGCCGCATCGAGAAACTCATGCACGCCCTTAATGTACTCGTGGGTGTGTCTGTCACCGTACATCCATTGCCGGTTCATCTGCGTGCATTATATATAATTAAGGGTCCAAATTAATAGAAGTTCATCATCACATTAAAACCAAAGTGCATACATAGTTCTCATCTAACAACATATAGCTCTCCAGAGCATCTAATTAATTAAACCATACATTGAAACTATGTAAAACATTTCAATGCGAAAACAAATGCAATCATAATCGCAACCAAGGTAACAATTGATCCAACGGCATAATGATACCAAGCCTCAGTATGAATGGCATATTTTCTAATCTTTCTAATCTTCAAGCGCATTGCATCCATCTTGATCTTGTGATCATCGACGACATCCACAACATGCAACTCCAATATCATCTTCTCCTCCTCAATTTTTTTATTTTTTCCTTCAACAAATTGTTTTCTTCTTCAACTAAATTTAACCTCTCGACAATAGGGTCGGTTGGCATTTCCGATTCACATACATCCTAGATAAATAAAATCTATGTCACGTTGGTCGGCATAATTTTCATAAACAATAAATGAACCAATAGTTATAAAGATAATATACATACCACATCGAATCATAGACAGGACGAGGGCCGACGGGGGCGGATACCAAAACCATCGCACTATATAAGATGCAATAATAAATGTAAGAAAATGATACAAGTATCTATCTAAACATACAAGTAAGAATAGTTTTCCTTTCAGAAAGAAGATAAGAACAAGAGGCTCACCACGGTGGTGTCGGTGATGAGATCGGCGCGGGTGATCGACGGCGGTGAAGATGGGGACGGGGCGTGACGGACCGCTAAATCTAGACAAATCTCGAGGAAAATGGAGCTTGGAGGTCGAGCTTCGAGAGGAGAAAGTTTAAGTAGTGTGGCTCGGGCATTCCATCGAACACCTCATGTGCATAGGAGGTGAGCTAGAGCACCACAAAGCCCTCTCCCCCTCGGCCAGAAAAAACAGAGCACTGTGCTCTGCTCTTGCGCGAGGGGGTATATATAGGCACCTCATTGGTCCCGGTTGGTGGCATGAACCGGGACTAAAGGGGAGCCTTTGGTCCCGGTTCAAGCCACCAACCGGGACCAATGGTGGTGGGCCAGGAGCGAGGCCCATTGGTCCCGGTTCGTCCCACCAACCGGGACCAAAAGGTCCAGACGAACCGGGACCAATGGCCCATGTGGCCCGGCCGGCCCCCTGGGCTCACGAACCGGGACCAATGCCCACATTGGTCCCGGTTCTAGACTGAACCGGGACTAATGGGCTGACCCGGCCTGGACCAAAGCCCTGTTTTCTACTAGTGAAAAAACAATAGCTCAACGCAACCAACGCGATTAGGGGTTGTCAATCCCTTCACGGTCACTTACGAGAGTGAGATCTGATAGAGATGATAGATAATATTTTTGGTATTTTTGATATAAAGATGCAAGGTAAAATAAAAGGCAAAGTAAAAAAGCAAAGCAATAATAAAGTGATGGAAGATTGATATGATCAGAATAGACCCGGGGGCCATAGGTTTCACTACTGGCTTCTCTCAAGAGCATAAGTATTTCTACGGTGGGTGAACAAATTACTGTGAGCAATTGATAGAATTGAGCATAGAATTGAGCATAAGTATTTCTACGGTGGGTGAACAAATTTCTACGGTGGGCTTCTCTCATGTATATATGCATCACGTCCGAGACAAGTAGACCGACTCTTGCCTGCATCTACTACTATTACTCCACTCATCGACCGCTATCCAGCATGCATCTAGAGTATTAAGTTCAAGAAAACAGAGTAACGCGTTAAGCAAGATGACATGATGTAGAGGAATAAATTCATGCAATATAATAAATACCCCATCTTGTTATCCTCGATGGCAACAATACAATACGTGCCTTGCTGCCCCTTCTGTCATTGGGTAAGGACACCACAAGATTGAACCCAAAGCTAAGCACTTCTCCCATTGCAAGAAAAACCAATCTAGTAGGCCAAACCAAACTGATAATTCGAAGAGACTTGCAAAGATAACCAATCATACATAAAAGAATTCAGAGAAGATTCAAATATTGTTCATAGATAAACTTGATCACAAACCCACAATTCATCGATCTCAACAAACACACCGCAAAAAGAAGATTACATCGAATAGATCTCCACGAGAGAGGGGGAGAACATTGTATTGAGATCCAAAAAGAGAGAAGAAGCCATCTAGCTACTAACTATGAACCCGAAGGTCTGCGGTAAACTACTCACACTTCATCGGAGAGACTATGATGATGATGTAGAAGCCCTCCGTGATGGATGCCCCCTCCGGCGGAGCTCCGGAACAGGCCCCAAGATGGGATCTCGTGGGTACAGAAGGTTGCAGTTGTGGAATTAGGTTTTTGGCTCCGGCTCTGATCGTTTGGGGGTACGTAGGTATATATAGGAGGAAGGAGTACGTCGGTGGAGCTTCGAGGGGCCCACGAGGCAGGGGGCGCGCCCTCCACCCTCGTGATCGCCTCGTGGCTTTCTTGATGGAGGGTCCAAGTCTCCTGGATCTTATCTGATGAGAAAATCATGTTCCCGAAGGTTTCATTCCGTTTGGACTCGGTTTGATATTCTGTTTCTTCGAAACACTGAAATAGGCAAAAAAACAGCAATTCTGGGCTGGGCCTCCGGTTAATAAGTTAGTCCCAAAAGTAATATAAAAGTGGAAAATAAAGCCTAATATAGTCCAAAACAGTAGATAATATAGCATGGAGCAATCAAAAATTATAGATACGTTGGAGACGTATCAGGCCTCGCTAATGAACTCGCTGCCGCCAGCAAGCCTATCCAGGATGATGAGTTGATCTCATAGATCCTCCACGGGCTGGACGTCGACTACCAGCCGCTCGTCTCTACCCTCGACGCCCGTGTCACGGCTATCACCCTCGACGAGCTCTATGCCATGCTGAGTAACTTCGATTAGCGCATGGCCCAATTCCATGGCTCTTCCAGCAGCTTCAAGTCCTCTACCAACGCTGCCTCTCGCGGTTGCGGCGGCGGCCCTCGCTCGCGTGGATCTCCCCGCAACAAGGGGCGATCAGGAGGCAACAACAACGGTGTTGGCTCCTCCAACTCCTGCAACGGCCGCTCCACGAACTCCAAGCCTCGCCGTGGCGGCGGCTCCAACAGGTCTCGCCCGAACGCGCCCCGCTATCAGATCTGTGGCAAGCTCGGACACACGACAAAAGACTGCTGGTACCGCTATGAGGAAGATGATGACTCCTCCCAAGACGACGACAAAGTTGCTGCGGCTGCGGATGGCTCCTACGGTGTTGACACGAAGTAGTATTTCGACAGTGGCGCCACCAATCACATCACCAACGAGCTCGAGAAGGTCACTATGAAGGAAAAATACCATGGCAAAGATCAAATCTGCATTGCCAACGGTGAAGGTATGAGGATCAATCACGTTGGGCACTCATTTTTTAGTACCCCTCATCGTAAAATTCATCTAAAGAAAATTTTTCATGTCCCTAGTGCCGATAAGAATCTTCTTTCTGTTCATAGAATTGCCATTGACAACCATGTCTTTCTTGAGTTTCATCCTTATTTTTTCTTGATCAAGGATCAGGCAACAAACAAAATCCTCTATCGAGGTAGATGTGTTCGAGGGCTCTACCCGTTGCTTCCGGAGCGTAGAAGATTTAATAAACAAGCCTATGGTGTTGCCAAACTCTCGTCAACATGGTGGCACGATCGATTAGGACATGCTGCTTTCTCTTTAGTTGAAAAATTACTTAGGAAAAATGAACTCCCGTATGTTGGTGAGTGTGATCTTGAAACCATTTGTGATTCTTGTCAACGAGCTAAAAGCCATCAATTGTCGTATCCAATATCTACTAGTGTTTCTACAAAACCTTTGCAATTAATCTTCTCCGATGTTTGGGGTCCTGCCCCTAGTTCTGATGGTAGACACACTTATTATGTGAGCTTCATAGATGACTAAAGTAAATTTTCTTGGATCTGTCTTCTTAAGAAAAGGTCTGATGTCTTTCAAGTTTTCCAAAACTTCCAAGCTCTAGTTGAATGAAAATTCGATAGAAAGATCATTGCAGTACAATCTGATTAGGGGGGAGTACGAAAAATTAAACTCCTTCTTTCAAACCCTTGGCATATCACACCATGTGTCATGCCCACATGCTCATTAACAAAATGGCTCTGCTGAACGCAAGCACAAACATATAGTTGAGGTTGGGTAGGCCCTCCTAGCTGGCGCATCCATGCCCCTCAAGTTTTGGGATGAGGCCTTTCTCACCGCCGTCCATATCATCAACATGCTTCGTAGTCGTGTCATCAATAATGAAACTCCACTAGAACGACTCCTCCAGACTAAACCCGACTACAAATCTCTTCGAGTCTTCGTGTGTGCATGTTGGCCCAATCTTCGCCCACACAACAAATGCAAGCTTATGTTTTGTTCAAAACAGTGTGTTTTTCTAGGATATAGCGCCCAACACAAAGGTGTCAAATGCCTCGATGTCTCCACTGGTTGCATCTATATCTCCGGGGATGTCGTGTTTGATGAAACAAAGTTTCCCTTTGCTGATCTCCACCCAAATGTCGGCTCCCTTCTTCATAAGGAAATTCTCCTCCTACCTCCTCATCTCTCCGGCCTTGATCAAGGGGGACTAAACAATGATGATCAACTATTGACACATCCTCTTACTAATGGCACACTTGAGTTTTGTGATGAAACAGGAGAAAATGACGCAAGTGGTGAAGAAAACGGTGAAAAAAATGCCTCATCAGGGCGACATTTTATGTGTCACGAGACGGGAGGCAGATCCTCCTCGGGATCCGTTCAGCAGCAGCATATCGGATCTCCCTCGGGATCCACAGGCGCAGACGCGTCAGGCGCGCCAGGACCCCGCTCCGCTCTGCTTGCTCCAGGCATGCCACACGGTCGCCTTCCACCGGCCGAGGTGTGTCTCCACCTCCGCGCCAATCCCCGCCTGACATGTGGCCCCTCACGGCTGGCCTGGGCGGCACACGGTTCGGCGTCCATCCATAGCACTACACGCGGCGCGTCCCGGTCCGCCCGACAGGAGTGGGGCCAAGAGCAGGAGCAGCGCCCTGGCGCTGGACCCAGTCACCCGACACACGCGATCCAAGGCGGATACGCCATCATGACGCGCATGATCCGAGGCTGATCACGGCAATGATGAGCTGCCCTCTCCGTTGCGATCTTCTGCGGATGCTGCTGCGGATCCATCGACACCACCTACCACAGAAGATCCAAACCTTGTAGATTCGACTGAAGCGACCAGCGAATCCCTCTCGGTATCGGCAACGGCGACTCCTGTTCAGCCTGCAGGATCCTCTGTGGCTACACCGCAAATCACCTCATCACCACGTCGTACAAGACTTCAAAAAGGGGTAATACAAGCTGTCAATTACAAGCATATAACCAAATACGGTATGATTTGTTCTACAAGTGAACTTGGTGAACCAAACACACTTGAAGAAGCTCTTGGTGATGAACGGTAGCAAAAGGCAATGAATGAAGAATTTATGGCACTAAAGAAAAATAAGACATGGCATTTAGTTCCTCCACAGCAAGGTAAAAACTTGATTGATTGCAAGTGGGTATTTCGGATTAAATGAAAGTCTGATGGAACTATTGATCAATACAAGGCTAGACTTGTTGCAAAAGGCTTCAAACAACGATATGGTATAGACTATGAGGACACATTTAGTCATGTTGTAAAAGCTGCAACTATTCGCCTTGTCTTGTCTATTACTATTTCCAGGGGCTGGAGTCTCAGACAGCTAGACGTACAAAACGCGTTCTTTCACGGTGTTCTGGAAGAGGAAGTGTACATGAAACAACCTCCTGGGTTTGAAAGTAAAAGTGCTCCCTCTTACGTGTGCAAACTTGATAAGGCACTATATGGTCTAAAGCAAGCTCCAAGGGCTTGGTATTCTCATCTCTGTCATAAAATGCAAACACTTGGCTTTATTCCTTCCAAGTCTGACACCTCATTGTTTATTTACAACAAGTCCAACACATGCATATTTGTCCTCATATATGTTGATGATATTATTGTGACAAGTTCATTTGATGAAGCAATCACAGGACTGTTGAAAGACTTGGGGCAGATTTTGCTCTAAAGGACCTTGGAGACTTGCATTATTTTCTTGGAATTGAGGTAAAGAAGCACAAGGATGGACTTCATCCCTCTCAAGAAAAATATGCTACTGGCCTAGTCAATAAGGCTGGCCTGCAAGGTTGTAAACCCACACCCACTCCATTCTCTAGCTCAGAAAAGTTATCTCTTACATAAGGTACACCTCTGAGTCAAGAAGACAGCACAAAATACAGAAGTTTGGTAGGAGCACTTCAATACCTTACTCTTGAAGGAAATATGCCCTAGAGGCAATAATAAAGTTATTATTTATTTCCTTATATCATGATAAATGTTTATTATTCATGCTAGAATTGTATTAACCGGAAACATAATACATGTGTGAATACATAGACAAACTTAGTGTCACTAGTATGCCTCTACTTGACTAGCTCGTTAATCAAAGATGGTTATGTTTCCTAACCATGAACAAAGTGTTGTTATTTGATTAACGAGGTCACATCATTAGTTGAATGATCTGATTGACATGACCCATTCCATTAGCTTAGCACCCGATCGTTTAGTATGTTGCTATTGCTTTCTTCATGACTTATACATGTTCCTATGACCATGAGATTATGCAACTCCCGTTTGCCGGAGGAACACTTTGTGTGCTACCAAACGTCACAAGGTAACTGGGTGATTATAAAGGAGCTCTACAGGTGTCTCCAATGGTAGATGTTGGGTTGGCGTATTTCGAGAATAGGATTTGTCACTCCGATTGCCGGAGAGGTATCTCTGGGCCCTCTCGGTAATGCACATCACATGAGCCTTGCAAGCATTGCAACTAATGAGTTAGTTGCGGGATGATGTATTATGGAACGAGTAAAGAGACTTGCCGGTAACGAGATTGAACTAGGTATTGGATACCGATGATCGAATCTCGGGCAAGTAACATACCGATGACAAAGGGAACAACGTATGTTGTTATGCGGTCTGACCGATAAAGATCTTCGTAGAATATGTAGGAGCCAATATGGGCATCCAGGTCCGCTATTGGTTATTGACCGGAGACGTGTCTCGGTCATGTCTACATTGTTCTCGAACCCGTAGGGTCCGCACGCTTAACGTTACGATGACAGTTATTATGAGTTTATGCATTTTGATGTACCGAAGTTGTTCGGAGTCCCGGATGTGATCACGGACATGACGAGGAGTCTCGAAATGGTCGAGACATAAAGATTGAATATATTGGAAGCCTATGTTTGGATATCGGAAGTGTTCCGGGTGAAATCGAGATTTTACCGGAGTACCGGGAGGTTACCGGAACCCCCCGGGAGCTATATGGGCCTTAGTGGGCTTTAGTGGAAAGGAGAAAGGGGCAGCCCAAGGTGGGCCGCGCGCCTCCCCCCTCCCCTAGTCCTATTAGGACAAGGAGAGGTGGCCGGCCCCCTCTCTCTCTTTCCCCCCTCAGGAATCCTATTCCAACTAGGATTGGGGGAATCCTACTCCCAGAGGGAGTAGGACTCCTGGCGCGCCCCTCCTTGGCCGGCCGCGCCCCTCCCCCTTGGCTCCTTTATATACGGGCAGGGGGGCACCCTAGAACACACAAGTTGATCCTTGAGATCGTTCCTTAGCCGTGTGCGGTGCCCCCTGCCACCATATTCCACCTCGATCATATTGTAGCGGTGCTTAGGCGAAGCCCTGCGACGGGTAGAACATCAAGATCGTCACCACGCCGTCGTGCTGACGGAACTCCTCCCCGACGCTTTGCTGGATCGGAGCCCGGGGATTGTCATCGAGTTGTACGTGTGCTAAGAACTCGGAGGTGCCGGAGTAACGGTGCTTGGATCGGTCGGATCGGGAAGACGTACGACTACTTCCTCTACGTTGTGTCAACGCTTCCGCAGTCGGTCTGCGTGGGTACGTAGACAACACTCTCCCCTCTCGTTGCTGTGCATCATCATGATCTTGCGTGTGCGTAGGAAATTTTGAAATTACTAGTCCCAACAGTGGCATCGAGCCAGGTTTTATATGTGATGTTATATGCACGAGTAGAACACAAGTGAGTTGTGGGCATATAAGTCATACTGCTTACCAGCATGTCATACTTTGGTTCGGCGGTATTGTTGGACGAGACGACCCGGACCGACATTACGCGTACGCTTACGCGAGACCGGTTCTCCCGACGTGCTTTTGCACATAGGTGGCTTGCGGGCGACTGTCTCTCCAACTTTAGTTGAACCGAAGTGTGGCTACGCCCGGTCCTTGCGAAGGTTAAAACGGATGTCTATTTGACAAACTATCGTTGTGGTTTTGATGCGTAGGTGAGATTGGTTCTTGCTTAAGCCCGTAGCAGCCACGTAAAACTTGCAACAACAAAGTAGAGGACGTCTAACTTGTTTTTGCAGGGCATGTTGTGATGTGATATGGTCAAGGCATGATGATGAATTTTATTGTATGAGATGATCATGTTTTGTAACCGAGTTATCGGCAACTGGCAGGAGCCATATGGTTGTCGCTTTATTGTATGCAATGCAATTGCCTGTAATGCTTTACTTTATCACTAAGCGGTAGCGATAGTCGGAAGCAATAGATTGGCGAGACGACAACGATGCTACGATGGAGATCAAGGTGTCCGGTGACGATGGTGATCATGACGGTGCTTTCGGAGATGGAGCTCACAAGCACAAGATGATGATGGCCATATCATATCACTTATATTGATTGCATGTGATGTTTATCTTTATGCATCTTATTTTGCTTGATTGACGGTAGCATTATAAGATGATCTCTCACTAAATTATCAAGATAAAAGTGTTCTCCCTGAGTATGCACCGTTGCCAAAGGTTCATCGTGCCCAGACACCACGTGATGATCGGGTGTGATAAGCTCACGTCCATCTACAACGGGTGCAAGCCAGTTTTGCACACGCAGAATACTCAGGTTAAACTTGACGAGCCTAGCATATGCAGATATGGCCTCGGAACACTGAGACCGAAAGGTCGACGTGAATCATATAGTAGATATGATCAACATAGTGATGTTCACCATTGAAAACTACTCCATCTCACGTGATGATCGGACATGGTTTAGTTGATTGGATCACGTGATCACTTAGATGATTAGAGGGATGTCTATCTAAGTGGGAGTTCTTTAGTAATTTGATTAATTGAACTTTAATTTATCATGAACTTAGTACCTGATAGTATTTGCTTGTCTATGTTGATTGTAGATAGATGGCCCGTGCTTTGTTCCGTTGAATTTTAATGCGTTCCTTGAGAAAGCAAAGTTGAAAGATGATGGTAGCAATTACACGGACTCGGGTCCGTAACTTGAGGATTATCCTCATTGCTGCTCAGAAGAATTACGTCCTGGAAGCACCGCTGGGTGCCAGGCCTGCTGCTGGAGCAACACCAGATGTTATGAACGTCTGGCAGAGCAAAGCTGATGACTACTCGATAGTTCAGTGTGCCATGCTTTACGGCTTAGAATCGGGACTTCAACGACGTTTTGAACGTCATGGAGCATATGAGATGTTCCAGGAGTTGAAGTTAATATTTCAAGCAAATGCCCGGATTGAGAGATATGAAGTCTCCAATAAGTTCTATAGCTGTAAGATGGAGGAGAACAGTTCTGTCAGTGAGCATATACTCAAAATGTCTGGGTATAATAATCACTTGATTCAATTGGGAGTTAATCTTCCAGATGATTGCGTCATTGACAGAATTCTCCAATCACTGCCAAGCTACAAGAGCTTCGTGATGAACTATAATATGCAAGGGATGAAGACTATTCCCGAGCTCTTCGCAATGCTGAAAGCTGCGGAGGTAGAAATCAAGAAGGAGCATCAAGTGTTGATGGTCAACAAGACCACTAGTTTCAAGAAAAAGGGCAAAGGGAAGAAGAAGGGGAACTTCAAGAAGACAGCAAGCAAGTTGCTGCTCAAGAGAAGAAACCCAAGTCTGGACCTAAGCCTGAAACTGAGTGCTTCTACTGCAAGCAGACTGGTCACTGGAAGCGAACTGCCCCAAGTATTTGGCGGATAAGAAGGATGGCAAGGTGAACAAAGGTATATGTGATATACATGTTATTGATGTGTACCTTACTAGAGCTCGCAGTAGCACCTGGGTATTTGATACTGGTTCTGTTGCTAATATTTGCAACTCGAAACAGGGACTACGGATTAAGCGAACACTGGCAAAGGACGAGGTGACGATGCGCGTGGGAAATGGTTCCAAAGTCGATGTGATCGCGGTCGCGCTACCTCTACATCTACCTTCGGGATTAATTAGACCTAAATAATTGTTATTTGGTGCCAGCGTTGAGCATGAACATTATATCTGGATCTTGTTTGATGCGAGACGGTTATTCATTTAAATCAGAGAATAATGGTTGTTCTATTTATATGAGTAATATCTTTTATGGTCATGCACTTTGAAGAGTGGTCTATTTTTGATGAATCTCGATAGTAGTAACACACATATTCATAATGTTGAAGCCAAAAGATGCAGAGTTGATAATGATAGTGCAACTTATTTGTGGCACTGCCGTTTAGGTCATATCGGTATAAAGCGCATGAAGAAACTCCATACTGATGGACTTTTGGAACCACTTGATTATGAATCACTTGGTACTTGCGAACCGTGCCTCATGGGCAAGATGACTAAAACGCGTTCTCCGGTACTATGGAGAGAGCAACAGATTTGTTGGAAATCATACATACAGATGTATGTGGTCCGATGATATGTTGAGGCTCGTGGCGGGATATCGTTATTTTCTCACCTTCACAGATGATTAAGTAGATATGGGTATATCTACTTAATGAAACATAAGTCTGAAACATTTGAAAAGTTCAAAGAATTTCAGAGTGAAGTGGAAAATCATCGTAACAAGAAAATAAAGTTTCTACGATCTGATCGGAGGAGAATATTTGAGTTACGAGTTTGGTCTTATCATTTGAAACAATGCGGAATAGTTTCGCAACTCACGCCACCCGGAACACCACAGCGTAATGGTGTGTCCGAACGTCGTAATCGTACTTTACTAGATATGGTGCAATCTATGATGTCTCTTACTAGATTTACCGCTATCGTTTTGGGGTTATGCTTTAGAGACGGCATTCACGTTAAATAGGGCACCATCAAAATACGTTGAGACGACGCCTTATGAACTATGGTTTGGCAAGAAACCAAAGTTGTCATTTCTTAAAGTTTGGGGCTGCGATGCTTATGTGAAAAAGCTTCAACCTGATAAGCTCGAACCCAAATCGGAGAAATGTGTCTTCATAGGATACCCAAAGGAGACTGTTGGGTACACCTTCTATCACAGATCCGAAGGCAAGACATTCGTTGCTAAGAATGGATCCTTTCTAGAGAAGGAGTTTCTCTCGAAAGAAGTGAGTGGGAGGAAAGTAGAACTTGACGAGGTAACTGTACCTGCTCCCTTATTGGAAAGTAGTACATCACAGAAAACTGTTTCTGCGACACCTATACCAATTAGTGAGGAAGCTAATGATGATGATCATGAAACTTCAGGACAAGATACTACTGAACCTCATAGATCAACCAGAGCGAGATCCGCACCAGAGTGGTACGGTAATCCTGTTCTGGAAATCATGCTGCTAGATCATGATGAACCTACGAACTATGAAGAAGCGATGGTGAGCCCAGATTCGCAAAATGGCTTGAAGCCATGAAATCTGAGATGGGATCCATGTATGAGAACAAAGTATGGACTTTGGTTGACTTGCCCGATGATCGGCAAGCAATTGAGAATAAATGGATCTTCAAGAAGAAGACTGACGCTGATAGTAATGTTACTGTCTACAAAGCTCGACTTGTCGCAAAAGGTTTTCGACAAGTTCAAGGGATTGACTACGATGAGACCTTCTCACCCGTAGCGATGCTTAAGTCTGTCCGAATCATGTTAGCGATTGCCGCATTTTATGATTATGAAATTTGGCAGATGGATGTCAAAACTGCATTCCTGAATGGATTTCTGGAAGAAGAGTTGTATATGATGCAACCGGAAGGTTTTGTCGATCCAAAGGAGCTAACAAAGTGTGCAAGCTCCAGCGATCCATTTATGGACTGGTGCAAGCCTCTCGGAGTTGGAATATAAACGCTTTGATAGTGTGATCAAAGCATATTTGGTTTTATACAGACTTTGAGAAGCCTGTATTTACAAGAAAGTGAGTGGGAGCTCTGTAGCATTTCTGATATTATATGTGGATGACATATTTCTGATTGGAAATGATATAGAATTTCTGGATAGCATAAAAGGATACTTGAATAAGAAGTTTCAATGAAAGACCTCGGTGAAGCTGCTTACATATTAGGCATAAAGATCTATAGAGATAGATCAAGACGCTTAATTGGACTTTTCACAAAGCACATACCTTGACAAGATTTTGAAGAAGTTCAAAATGGATCAAGCAAAGAAAGGGTTCTTGCCTGTGTTACAAGGTGTGAATGAGTCAGACTCAATGCCCGACCACTGCAGAAGATAGAGAGAAAATGAAAGATGTTCCCTATGCTTCAGCCATAGGCTCTATCATGTATGCAATGCTGTGTACCAGACCTGATGTGTGCCTTGCTATAAGTCTTAGCAGGGAGGTACCAAAGTAATCCAGGAGTGGATCACTGGACAGCGGTCAAGAACATCCTGAAATACCTGAAAAGGACTAAGGATATGTTTCTCGTTTATGGAGGTGACAAAGAGCTCATCCGTAAGGTTACGTTGATGCAAGCTTTGACACTGATCCGGACGATTCTAAATCGCAAACCGGATACGTGTTTACATTAAACGGTGGAGCTGTCAGTTGGTGCAGTTCTAAACAAAGCGTCGTGGCGGGATCTACATGTGAAGCGGAGTACATAGCTGCTTCGGAAGCAGCGAAACGAAGGAGTCTGGATGAAGGAGTTCATATCCGATCTAGGTGTCATACCTAGTGCATTGGGTCCAATGAAAATCTTTTGTGACAATACTGGTGCAATTGCCTTGGCAAAGGAATCCAGATTTCACAAGAGAACCAAGCACATCAAGAGACGCTTCAATTCCATCCGGGATCTAGTCCAGGTGGGAGACATAGAGATTTGCAAGATACATACGGATCTGAATGTTGCAGACCCGTTGACTAAGCCTCTCACGAGCAAAACATGATCAGCACCAAGACTCCATGGGTGTTAGAATCATTACCTAATGTAATCTAGATTATTGACTCTAGTGCAAGTGGGAGACTGAAGGAAATATGCCCTAGAGGCAATAATAAAGTTATTATTTATTTCCTTATATCATGATATAAATGTTTATTATTCATGCTAGAATTGTATTAACCGGAAACATAATACATGTGTGAATACATAGACAAACAGTGTCACTAGTATGCCTCTACTTGACTAGCTCGTTAATCAAAGATGGTTATGTTTCCTAACCATGAACAATGAGTTTTTATTTGATTAACGAGGTCACATCATTAGTTGAATGATCTGATTGACATGACCCATTCCATTAGCTTAGCACCCGATCGTTTAGTATGTTGCTATTGCTTTCTTCATGACTTATACATGTTCCTATGACTATGAGATTATGCAACTCCCGTTTGCCGGAGGAACACTTTGTGTGCTACCAAATGTCACAACGTAACTGGGTGATTATAAAGGAGCTCTACAGGTGTCTCCAAAGGTACATGTTGGGTTGGCGTATTTCGAGATTAGGATTTGTCACTCCGATTGTCGGAGAGGTATCTCTGGGCCCTCTCGGTAATGCACATCACATAAGCCTTGCAAGCATTGCAACTAATGAGTTAGTTGCGGGATGATGTATTATGGAACGAGTAAAGAGACTTGCCGGTAACGAGATTGAACTAGGTATTGGATACCGATGATCGAATCTCGGGCAAGTAACATACCGATGACAAAGGGAACAACGTATGTTGTTATGCGGTCTGACCGATAAAGATATTTGTAGAATGTTGTAGGAGCCAATATGGGCATCCAGGTCCCGCTATTGGTTATTGACCGGAGACGTGTCTCGGTCATGTCTACATTGTTCTCGAACCGTAGGGTCTGCACGCTTAACGTTACGATGACAGTTATTATGAGTTTATGCATTTTGATGTACCGAAGATTGTTCGGAGTCCCGGATGTGATCATGGACATGACGAGGAGTCTCGAAATGGTCGAGACATAAAGATTGATATATTGGAAGCCTATGTTTGGATATCGGAAGTGTTCCGGGTGATCCGTAGAACACACAAGTTGATCCTTGATATCGTTCCTTAGCCGTGTGCGGTGCCCCCTGCCACCATATTCCACCTCGATCATATTGTAGCGGTGCTTAGGCATAGCCCTGCGAGGGTAGAACATCAAGATCGTCACCACGCCGTCGTGCTGACGGAACTCCTCCCCGACGCTTTGCTGGATCGGAGCCCGGGGATTGTCATCGAGTTGTACGTGTGCTAAGAACTCGGAGGTGCCGGAGTAACGGTGCTTGGATCGGTCGGATCGGGAAGACGTACGACTACTTCCTCTACGTTGTGTCAACGCTTCCGCAGTCGGTCTGCGTGGGTACGTAGACAACACTCTCCCCTCTCATTGCTGTGCATCATCATGATCTTGCATGTGCGTAGGAAAATTTTGAAATTACTACGTTCCCCGTCAACTCTCACCAGACCTGATATTTATTTTGCTGTCAACAAAGTATGTCGGTTCCTTCATGCACCCGCTACTGTTCATTTGACTACTGCAAAATGTATAGTAAGGTATGTCAAAAATACTTTGAGTATTGGGCTCAACTTCAGCAGATCATCTTCTACCCATGCCAGTGCTTTTTCTGACTCTGACTGGGCAGGATGCCTGGATGACAGGCGTTCAACTTGTGGCTTTGCAATATTTTTTGGGCCTAACTTGATCTCCTGGCGTGCTAGAAAGCAAGCTACAGTCTCCAGGTCAAGTACAGAAGTAGAATATAAATCACTAGCAAATGCCACAACTGAAATCATTTGGGTGCAGTCCATGCTCAAGAAACTTGGTGTGAAAAGTAAGCAAGCTCCATGCCTATGGTGTCACAACCTTGGTGCCACTTATCTGTCTGCAAATCATGTATTTCATGCAAGAACAAAACTATTGAAATAGATTTTCACTTTGTCCGAGAAAGGTTGCTCAAAGACAACTTGACATTCGGTTTGTGCATTCTAGAGATCAAATTGCAGATAGATTCACTAAACCATTGCCAACAAGGGGTTTTGAAGCTTTTAAGCATAATCTCAACTTGATGAAGTTGTGATTAAGGGAGGGTGTCAAAAATGTCATACATGTGCAGCGCATGCACCACCTAGCGCATCTTTCTGTTGGAGTCCAGGATTGGTATAGGTTGGTAGGTTGGTAGTAGTATTTTCTCTTTATCTCTATCTCCTTGTAACCAACTCTATCTCTTGTTCTTCAAGTCTCAATCTCCTGTAATCTCTCCAACAACTTATGTATGCGCTGTATCAGGGAGGTGTGGCCCTGCTATATAACACGAACCCGTCGCCTCTAACGAGGTAAGACGTTTCCGCCATCGCATAGTAATCAACACAAAGGATTATTCTGACTAAATTGTACTTTATTTTAGAGGTCAATGAGCCTAGCCTTCAGTTTGGGTTCTGTTTTCAGAGCTTTAGTTGTATCATGTATCCTGTTTGTTAGGGATATCTTTATTTTATTGGCCTCACTCAGCACGGTACACATCTTCAATAGCACTGCAAGTACTTATTTGGTTTACTTGGTCGGTGTTTGATGATCCATTTACGAAAAAAGGGTTTCCCCTCGCTTTATATTATAAAGCACAACCGCAATACATCCGAGAGACGATACAAACTCACGCCACCAACACACACCACACAAAACCCAAGGCAAGATACAAAGGTGTCGGGCACCGAAACACCACTCCACCGACCGCCAAGCTAACTACGAATATGCAAAGGAGACCGCTTGGAACCAACGGAGACCTCCATCATGACAAACCACCATGGAGAGGTGAAACGGACAACGACAAAGCCAGGACTCCAGAGCGGTGCCTCCCAGAAGGTAACGACCATAGAGCCGCCACCGCCCAATCCAGAGATCAGGTTTTCACCTAGAGGGAGCCGGAGGGAGAGGGAACGCCGCGACGAAGCCTTCAGGAAGGGAACGACGTCACCGACGCTGCCACCGTCGGCCAGGACATGGCCGGACAGGTGATATACCTCGACGCTCACCTCCCTCTGATGCACCCTAGCTTTGCCAACCACCCACAACCAAGCCACCCGCGTGGCCATGGCTGCTTGCCCGCACCTGAGACGCATGCTCCACCCAAGAATGCTGCGCCTCCCGCCACCCGGGCCGCCGCCCGACATACGGACCTCCCCAAGAGCAACCAAAGTGACCAGCTTTGGTCCGAGGGGACACCCAAAACCGACACAACCGCAGCCCCCGTCCCGCCTTGAACTTCCCGGAGCTGCCGCCGCACACACACGGATGGGGAATGGGGAGGAGGGGAGTGGACGCATCCATGACCGGCACACCTCGTGCCGGCGACAGGCAGCCTGAGTGACGACGTCACCCATCCCTCCCGCCAACCACCCCACCGACACCCACTGTGCCGCCCCACCACGGCGGTCGAAGCAGATCCGCACAAGGCCACCAACGAAGGTTCGTCCACCGGCAAGGGGACCCCGCAGACCACCACCTACTACCAAGACCGCTCACCGGGAAGTCCAACCACGCCGCTCACCGATGTCCAGCCACCAGAGCAAGCTGGAATCCGGCCAACACGTCCGCCAAGGCCGCCGCAGCTGCGCCGCCACCCAACTAGCCACAGGTCGAGGCAAGGGCGGCGCCCGCAGCCCAGGTCATCTTGGACCCGCGGCGCTGGCCAGGCCGGACCTGGAGCAGCCGCCGCTGCCCGGAGCAGCCACCACCGCCGGCCCACCAGCGCGCACCACCAGCCATCTGCGCCCATAGCCACCCGACGATATCCAGGTCGGGTCGTGACCTAGACCACCACCGCCCTAGAGGCAATAATAAAAGGATTATTATTATATTTCCTTGTTCATGATAATTGTCTTTTATTCATGCTATAATTGTGTTATCCGGAAATCATAATACATGTGTGAATACATAGACACCAGCATGTCCCTAGTAAGCCTCTAGTTGACTAGCTCATTGATCAACAGATAGTCATGGTTTCCTAACTATGGACATTGGATGTCATTGATAACGAGATCACGTCATTAGGAGAATGATGTGATGGACAAGACCCAATCCTAAGCATAGCACAAGATCGTATAGTTCGTTTGCTAGAGCTTTTCCAATGTCAAGTATCTTTTCCTTAGACCATGAGATCGTGTAACTCCCGGATACTGTTGGAGTGCTTTGGGTGTACCAAACGTCACAACGTAACTGGGTGACTATAAAGGTATACTACGGGTATCTCCAAAAGTGTCTGTTGGGTTGACACGGATCGAGATTGGGATTTGTCACTCCGTGTGACGGAGAGGTATCTCTGGGCCCACTCGGTAATGCATCATCATAATGAGCTCAAACTGACCAAGTGTTTGGTCACGGGATCATGCATTATGGTACGAGTAAAGTGACTTGCCAGTAACGAGATTGAATGAGGTATTGGGATACCGACGATCGAATCTCGGGCAAGTAACATACGGATTGACAAAGGGAATTGTATACGGGGTTGCTTGAATCCTCGACATCGTGGTTCATCCGATGAGATCATCGAGGAGTATGTGGGAGCCAACATGGGTATCCAGATCCCACTATTGGTTATTGGCCGGAGAGCCGTCTTGGTCATGTCTACATGTCTCCCGAACCCGTAGGGTCTACACACTTAAGGTTTGGTGACGCTAGGGTTGTAGAGATATGAGCATGCAGTAATCCGAAAGTTGTTCGGAGTCCCGGATGAGATCCCGGACGTCACGAGGAGTTCCGGAATGGTCCGGAGGTAAAGAATTATATATGGGAAGTCGAGTTTCGGCCATCGGGAAAGTTCCGGGGGTCATCGGTATTGTACCGGGACCACCGGAAGGGTCCCGGGGGTCCACCAGGTGGGGCCACCTATCCCGGAGGGCCCCATGGGCTGAAGTGGGAGGGGAACCATCCCCTAGTGGGCTGGTGCGCCCCCCCTTGGGCCCCCCTGCGCCTAGGGTTGGGAACCCTAGGGGAGGGGGCGCCTCCACTTGCCTTGGGGGGCACTCCACCCCCTTGGCCGCGGCCCCCCATAGGAGATCCCATCTCCTAGGGCCGGCGCCCCCCTGGGGACCCTATATATAGAGGGGGGGAGGGAGGGAAGCCGCACCCATGCCCCTGGCGCCTCTCTCTCCCACTCCAACACCTCCTCCTCCTCCATAGAGCTTGGCGAAGCCCTGCCGGAGTACTGCCTCTCCACCACCACCACGCCGTCGTGCTGCTGCTGGAGCCATCTTCCTCAACCTCTCCCTCCTCCTTGATGGATCAAGGCGCGGGATACGTCATCCGCTCCGTACGTGTGTTCAACGTGGAGGTGTCGTCCGTTCGGCGCTAGGATCTCCGGTGATTTGGATCACGACGAGTACGACTCCCTCAACCCCGTTCTCTTGAACACTTCCGCTAGCAATCTACAAAGGTATGTAGATGCACTCCGATCACTCGTTGCTAGATGAACTCATAGATAGATCTTGGTGAAACCGTAGAAAAATTTTATTTTCTGCAACGTTCCCCAACAGTGGCATCATAAGCTAGGTCTATGCGTAGTTCTCTTTGCACAAGTAGAACACAATTTGTTGTGGGCATAGATGTTGTCAACTTTCTTGCCGCTACTAGCCTTATTTTGCTTCAGCGGTATTGTGGGATGAAGCGGCCCGGACCGACCTTACACGTACGCTTACGTGAGACAGGTTCCACCGACTGACATGCACTAGTTGCATAAGGTGGCTAGCGGGTGTCTGTCTCTCCCACTTTAGTTGGAGCAGATTCGACGAAAAGGGTCCTTACGAAGGGTAAATAGAAGTTGACAATCATGTTGTGGCTTTTACGTAGGTAAGAAAACGTTCTTGCTAGAACCCTATTGCAGCCACATAAAACTTGCAACAACAATTAGAGGACGTCTAACTTGTTTTTGCAGCAAGTGTTTTGTGATGTGATATGGCCAAAGTTGTGATGAATGATGAATGATATATATGTGATGTATGAGATCATGTTCTTGTAATAGGAATCACGACTTGCATGTCGATGAGTATGACAACCGGCAGGAGCCATAGGAGTTGTCTTTATTTTTTGTATGACCTGCGTGTCATTGAGAAACGCCATGTAAATTACTTTACTTTATTGCTAAACGTGTTAGCCATAGTAGTAGAAGTAATAGATGGCGAGCAACTTCATGGAGACACGATGATGGAGATCATGATGATGGAGATCATGGTGTCATGCCGGTGACAAGATGATCATGGAGCCCCAAGATGGAGATCAAAGGAGCTGTATGATATTGGCCATATCATGTCACTATTATTTGATTGCATGTGATGTTTATCATGTTTTTGCATCTTGTTTACTTAGAATGACGGTAGTAAATAAGATGATCCCTCATAATAATTTCAAGAAAGTGTTCTCCCTAACTGTGCGCTGTTGCGACAGTTCGTTGTTTCGAAGCACCACGTGATGATCGGGTGTGATAGATTCCAACGTTCACATACAACGGGTGTAAGACAGATTTACACATGCAAACACTTAGGTCAACTTGACGAGCCTAGCATGTACAGACATGGCCTCAGAACACAAGAGACTGAAAGGTCGAACATGAGTCGTATGAAAGATACGATCAACATGGAGATGTTCGCCGATGATGACTAGTCCGTCTCACATGATGATCGGACACGGTCTAGTCAAGTCGGATCATGTATCACTTAGATGACGAGAGGGATGTCTAATCTGAGTGGGAGTTCATTATAATTTGATTAGATGAACTTAATTATCATGAACTTAGTCTGAATAAACTTTGCAATATGTCTTGTAGATCAAATGGCCCACGCTAATGTCAACCTCAACTTCAACGCGTTCCTAGAGAAAACCAAGCTGAAAGATGACGGCAGCAACTATACGGACTGGGTCCGGAACCTGAGGATCATCCTCATAGCTGCCAGGAAACAATATGTCCTAGAAGCACCGCTAGGTGATGCACCCGTCCCAGAGAACCAAGACGTTATGAACGCTTGGCAGCAACGTGCTGATGATTACTCCCTCGTTCAGTGCGGCATGCTTTACAGCTTAGAACCGGGGCTCCAAAAGCGTTTTGAGCAACACGGAGCATATGAGATGTTCGAAGAGCTGAAAATGGTTTTCCAAGCTCATGCCCGGGTCGAGAGATATGAAGTCTCCGACAAGTTCTATAGTTGTAAAATGGAGGAAAATAGTTCTGTCAGTGAGCACATACTCAAAATGTCTGGGTTGCACAACCGCTTGTCCCAGCTAGACATTAACCTCCCAGACGAGGCGGTCATTGACAGAATCCTTCAGTCGCTCCCACCTAGCTACAAGAGCTTTGTGATGAACTACAATATGCAGGGGATGGAAAAGACCATTCCTGAAGTATTTTCAATGCTGAAATCAGCGGAGGTAGAAATCAAAAAGGAACATCAAGTGTTGATGGTCAATAAAACCACCAAGTTCAAGAAAGGCAAGGGTAAGAAGAACTTCAAGAAGGACGGCAAGGATGTTGCTGCGCCCGGTAAGCCAGTTGCCGAGAAGAAGTCAAAGAATGGACCCAAGCCTGAGACTGAGTGCTTTTATTGCAAAGGGAAGGGTCACTGGAAGCGGAACTGCCCCAAATACTTAGCGGACAAGAAGGCCGGCAACACTAAAGGTATATGTGATATACATGTAATTGATGTGTACCTTACCAGTACTCGTAGTAGCTCCTGGGTATTTGATACCGGTGCCGTTGCTCATATTTGTAACTCAAAGCAGGAGCTGTGGAATAAGCGGAGACTGGCGAAGGACGAGGTGACGATGCGCGTCGGGAATCGTTCCAAGGTCGATGTGATCGCCGTCGGCACGCTACCTCTACATTTACCTACGGGATTAGTTTTAAACCTCAATAATTGTTATTTAGTGCCAGCTTTGAGCATGAACATTGTATCTGGATCTCGTTTAATACGAGATGGCTACTCATTTAAATCCGAGAATAATGGTTGTTCTATTTATATGAGAGATATGTTTTATGGTCATGCTCCGATGGTCAATGGTTTATTCTTAATGAATCTCGAACGTGATGTTACATATTCATAGTGTGAATACCAAAAGATGTAAAGTTGATAACGATAGTCCCACATACTTGTGGCACTGCCGCCTTGGTCACATTGGTGTCAAGCGCATGAAGAAGCTCCATGCTGATGGACTTTTAGAGTCTCTCGATTATGAATCATTTGACACATGTGAACCATGCCTCATGGGAAAAATGACCAAGACTCCGTTCTCCGGAACAACGGAGCGAGCAACCAACTTATTGGAAATCATACATACTGATGTGTGCGGTCCAATGAGCGTTGAGGCTCGCGGAGGATATCGTTATGTTCTCACTCTTACTGATGACTTGAGTAGATATGGGTATGTCTACTTGATGAAACACAAGTCTGAGACCTTTGAAAAGTTCAAGGAATTTCAGAATGAGGTAGAGAATCAACGTGACCGAAAAATAAAGTTCTTACGATCAGATCGTGGGGGAGAATATTTAAGTCGCGAATTTGGCACACACACTTAAGGAAATGTGGAATCGTTTCACAACTCACGCCGCTTGGAACACCTCAACGTAACGGTGTGTCCGAACATCGTAATCGCACTCTATTGGATATGGTGCGATCTATGATGTCTCTTACTGATTTACCGCTATCATTTTGGGGATATGCTCTAGAGACAGCTACATTCACTTTAAATAGGGCACCGTCTAAATCCGTTGAGACGACACCGTATGAATTATGGTTTGGGAAGAAACCTAAGCTGTCGTTTCTAAAAGTTTGGGGATGCGATGCTTATGTCAAGAAACTTCAACCTGAAAATCTCGAACCCAAGTCGGAAAAATGCGTCTTCATAGGATACCCTAAGGAAACCATTGGGTATACCTTCTACCTTAGATCCGAAGGCAAGATCTTTGTTGCCAAGAACGGATCCTTTCTGGAAAAAGAGTTTCTCTCGAAAGGAGTAAGTGGGAGGAAAGTAGAACTCGATGAAGTACTACCTCTTGAACCGGAAAGTAGTGCAGCTCAGGAAAATGTTCCTGTGGTGCCTACATCTACTGAAGAGGAAATTAATGATGATGATCAAGGTACTTCGAATCAAGTTGCTACTGAGCTTCGAAGGTCCACGAGGACACGTTCCACACCAGAGTGGTATGGCAACCCTGTCCTGGAAATCATGTTGTTAGACAACGGTGAACCTTCGAACTATGAAGAAGCGATGGCGGTCCCAGATTCCAACAAATGGCTTGAAGCCATGCAATCCGAGATAGGATCCATGTATGAAAACAAAGTATGGACTTTGACAGACTTGCCCGATGATCGGCGAGTGATAGAAAACAAATGGATCTTTAAGAAGAAGACGGACGCGGATGGTAATGTTACCATCTATAAAGCTCGACTTGTCGCTAAGGGTTATCGGCAAGTTCAAGGGGTTGACTACGATGAGACTTTCTCTCCCGTAGCGAAGCTGAAGTCCGTCCGAATCATGTTAGCAATTGCCGCATACTATGATTATGAGATATGGCAAATGGACGTCAAAACTGCATTCCTTAACGGTTATCTTAAGGAAGAACCGTATATGATACAGCCGGAAGGTTTTGTCGACCCTAAGAATGCTAACAAGGTATGCAAGCTCCAGCGATCCATTTATGGGCTGGTGCAAGCATCTGGGAGTTGGAACATTCGCTTTGATGGGATGATCAAAGCGTTTGGGTTTATGCAGACTTATGGAGAAGCCTGCGTTTACAAGAAAGTGAGTGGGAGCTCTGTAGAATTTCTCATATTATATGTAGATGACATACTTTTGATGGGAAATGATATAGAACTTTTGGACAGCATTAAGGCCTACTTGAATAAGAGCTTTTCAATGAAGGACCTTGGAGAAGCTGCTTATATATTAGGCATCAAGATCTATAGAGATAGATCAAGACACCTCATAGGTCTTTCACAAAGCACATACCTTGATAAGATATTGAAGAAGTTCAATATGGATCAGTCTAAGAAGGGGTCCTTGCCTGTGTTGCAAGGTGTGAAATTGAGCTCTCCTCAATGTCCGACCACGGCAGAAGATATAGAAGAGATGAGTGTCATCCCCTATGCCTTAGCCATAGGGTCTATTATGTCATGGTTTCCTGACTATGGACATTGGATGTCATTGATAACGAGATCACATCATTAGGAGAATGATGTGATGGACAAGACCCAATCCTAAGCATAGCACAAGATCGTATAGTTCATTTGCTAGAGCTTTTCCAATGTCAAGTATCTTTTCCTTAGACCATGAGATCGTGTAACTCCCGGATACCGTAGGAGTGCTTTGGGTGTACCAAACGTCACAACGTAACTGGGTGACTATAAAGGTATACTACGGGTATCTCCGAAAGTGTCTGTTGGGTTGACACGGATCGAGACTGGGATTTGTAACTCCGAATGACTAAGAGGTATCTCTGGGCCCACTCGGTAATGCATCATCATAATGAGCTCAAAGTGACCAAGTGTTTGGTCACGGGATCATGCATTACGGTACGAGTAAAGTGACTTGCCGGTAACGAGATTGAACGAGGTATTGGGATACCGACGATCGAATCTCGGGATAGTAACATACCGATTGACAAAGGGAATTGTATACGGGGTTGCTTGAATCCTCGACATCGTGGTTCATCCGATGAGATCATCGAGGAGTATGCGGGAGCCAACATGGGTATCCAGATCCCGCTGTTGGTTATTGGCCGGAGAGCCGTCTTGGTCATGTCTACATGTCTCCCGAACCCGTAGGGTCTACACACTTAAGGTACGGTGACGCTAGGGTTGTAGAGATATGAGCATGCAGTAACCCGCAAGTTGTTCGGAGTCTCGGATGAGATCCCGGACGTCACGAGGAGTTCCGGAATGGTCCGGAGGTAAAGAACTATATATGGGAAGTCGAGTTTCAGCCATCAGGAAAGTTCCGGGGGTCATCAGTATTGTACCGGGACCACCGGAAGGGTCCCGGGGGTCCACCGGGTGGGGCCACCTATCCCGGAGGGCCCCATGGGCTGAAGTGGCAGGGGAACCAGACCCTAGTGGGCTTGTGCGCCCCCCCTTTGCCCCCCCCCCTGCGCCTAGGGTTGGGAACCCTAGGGGAGGGGGCGCCTCCACTTGCCTTGGGGGGCACTCCACCCCCTTGGCCGCCGCCCCCTGGGGACCCTATATATAGAGGGGGAGGGAGGGCAGTCGCACCCATGGCCCTGGCACCTCCCACTCCCTCTCCAACACCTCCTCCTCCTCCGTAGAGCTTGGCGAAGCCCTGCCGGAGTACTGCCTCTCCACCACCACCACGCCGTCGTGCTGCTGCTGGAGCCATCTTCCTCAACCTCTCCCTCCTACGTGCTGGATCAAGGAAGAAGAAGAAGAAGAAGAAGAAGAAGAAGAAGAAGAAGAAGAAGAAGAAGAAGAAGAAGAAGAAGAAGAAGAAGAAGAAGAAGAAGAAGAAGAAGAAGAAGAAGAAGAAGGAGAAGAAGAAGAAGAAGAAGAAGAAGGAGAAGAAGCAGGAGAAGAAGCAGGAGAAGAAGCAGGAGAAGGAGAAGGAGAAGGAGAAGGAGGAGGAGAAGGAGGAGGAGGAGGAGAAGGAGAAGGAGAAGGAGGAGGAGAAGGAGTAGGAGAAGGAGGAGAAGGAGGAGGAGAAGGAGGAGCAGAAGCAGGATGTAACACCCTCGATGCGGCTATAGCTCCCACGTGTCGAGGCACGACTTAGAGACATAACCGCATTGAAAGCAATGTCGCAAGTTAGGCAATCATCACAACATCCCATGTAATATAAGTAATAAAAGGGGAGATACATAGCTGGCTTACACTCGCCACGTCACATCAAAGTACATAAATAACATACATCATCCAAACACTCATGGCCCGACTATGGCGCCAAAATAGAAAATAACCCAACATGCGACACGGTCCCGATCAAACCCCAACTGGGCACCACTACTGATCATCAGGAAAAGAGACATAGTAACGCTGAGAGTCCTCGTCGAACTCCCACTTGAGCTCGTATGAGTCACCTGGAGCGGAATCACCTGGACCTGCATCTGGTATAGTAGGAATCTGTGAGCCATAGGGACTCAGCAATCTCGCACCCTCGCGATCAAGACTATTTAAGCTTATAGGAAGGGGATAAGGCAAATATATGTGGAGCTGCAGCAAGCGACTAGCATATATGGTGGCTAACTTATTCGCAAAAGAGAGCGAGAAGAGGAGGCAAAGCGCGAGAGAATCTAGAGGAACAACCTGCGCAAGCATTACTCCAACACCGTGTCCACTTCCCGGACTCCGCCGAGAAGAGGCCATCACGGTAACACACTCAGTTGATTCATTTTAATTAATTAAGGTTCAAGTTATCTACAACCGGACATTAACAAATTCCCATCTGCCCATAACCGCGGGCACGGCTTTCGAAAGTTCAATCCCTGCAGGGGAGTCCCAACTTAGCCCATGACAAGCTCTCACGGTCAACGAAGGAATAGACCTCCACCCAAGACGTTCCGATCAGACTCGGTATCTCGGTACAACAAGACATTTCGACAGGTTAAAACAAGTCCAGCAACACCGCCCGAATGTGCCGACAAATCCCGATAGGAGCTGCACATATCTTCGTTCTCAGGGCACACTCAGATGAGCAATCCGTACAACTAAAACCAAACCTCGAGTTTCCCCGAGGGGGCGCTGCACAGGGCTCTAGTTCGGACCAACACTCAGAGGAGCACTGGCCCGTGGGGGGCTAAAATAAGATGACCCTCGGGCTCCGGAAACCCAAGGGAAAAAGAGGCTAGGTGGCAAATGGTAAAACCAGGTTGGGCATTGCTGGAAAAGCTTTAATCAAGGCGAACTATCAAGGGGTTCCCATTATAACCCAACCGCGTAAGGAACGCAAAATCCGGGAACATAACACCGATATGACGGAAACTAGGGCGGCAAGAGTGGAACAAAACACTAGGCGAGAGGCCGAGCCTTCCACCCTTTACCAAGTATATAGATGCATTAAGATAACATAGCAATATAATGATATCCCAACAAGTAAATAAATGTTCCAACAAGGAACGGCTCCAATCTTCACCTGCAACTAGCAACGCTATAAGAGGGGCTGAGCAAAGCGGTAACATAGCCAATCAACGGTTTGCTAGGACATGGTGGGTTAGAGGTTTGACATGGCAATTGGGAGGCTGACAAGCAAAAGGTAGGCATCGTAGCATTGGCATAGCAAAGAGCGAGCAAACTAGCATAGCAAAGATAGTAGTGATTTCGAGGGTATGATCATCTTGCCTGCACAGTTGTCAGAGTTGACTGGATCCTCAAAAGCAAACTCAACGGGCTCCTCGTTAGCGAACTCGTCTCCCGGCTCTACCCAAACAAGACAAACAAGCAACAAGGATACAATCAACCACGTGCAAACAATCAAAGATGCAATGATGATATGCTATGCGGGATGCGATGCGGGATGCAAAATGCAAGATATGACAGGAAATGCATGAACCTGGCCTCAAACTTGGAAATCCAAGTGTGCCACTGGAAAGATGATGAGATCGCTTGAAAACGATATAAAGAACGCCGGAATCGGAGTTACGGTTTGGAAATGGCAAGCGATTCAAAATTGGCACCGGTCTGCGATTTACAGCAAGTAGGCATCTAAATGCAATGAGATGAACATGCTACAGCACTCAAACATGGCAACAAAATACATGGGAGGGAAGCATTCAAGATGCTTAACAAAGGACTAGCACTGAGCTATGGCCAATTCATCCATTAAGAGGTTCAAACAAGCATGGCAAAAACGCAAATGCAAAACAGATTTCACACTTAGTGAAATTAACACTTGTCTGAAATTTCAGATCATGAAGCCCTCTTCGGAGCAACAAAACAACATGCTACAGGACCTGATTATGACAAAGAATAACATGGCATTTGGAGCTACTCAACAAGCTTAACAAAAGACCCTAAGTGACATGGGGCCAAAAGGGATCACAAAATATACTAACAAGCACACGAACATAGCTAAAACACAATCAGTTTTCAGACTTAGTGAAAACTGAGACATGCTGAAATATAACTCACGAAGGCATGTAAACGAGCTCGATGCGCTCACTACGGTGCAAGTCATGGCAAGGAAAGCATACATCCATTAAGAAGGCACAAAATTCTAGCTAGACATGTCAAGAACAATGACATAGCATGCACGGATCAACTACAATAACTCCGGCAAAATCGCAAACAAGTTGACGATCTGCCCAGATTCACAACGAAGCAAAAGTAGAGCTCGATTGGCTCAAGCTAGGTTGCTCAATAATTGTAAACAAAGGCATGGATGGATAGAGCACTACAAGATTAACAAAACTCCTTTACTGATTATCCTCAAAAGAGGCACGGATCACTAGGAAACGACACGAACATAAGGCATCATGAACTAAACAATCCCAGACTTAGTGAAAATACTAAGTCACTGAAAACAGATTTACCGGGTGCCTCACTTTGCAAGCTTGCACAAGTCACCACACACATCACAAAAATGCATGGGTTGCACCTCTGGAAAGATAACAAGATGCTTAACAAAACATATGAAGGACTCACAGGCATATCATGCACACAACAATCATGGCAAAAATGACAAAAGTCTAAGATGAACTAGCAGATCTGACAATTAACTCACGAAGCCTCCTTCTAACAGCATTTCGGGCATCAAGAGGAACTCAAATGAAAATGATGCAATGGAATGAAATTATGTACTCATCGAGACGAACATTTTGATATACTATATGTCCAAATCGGAGCTACGGATGCGGAGATATGGCAGGTCAAAGATAGCATAAAAATTAGGGTTCGGAGGAGAAAAGTCAACCCGCGGATCTCAGATCCAGATCTGCACGGATTTCGATGTTCGCCGGATTTACTGTTCACGGCCGGAGAAGAGGCTCGCCGGCGGAAGGGGCTCGCCGGAGTGGAGAGGAGAGGTCGGGGCCGGGCCGGATCCGGCGAGAGGAGGCGCGGCGGCGGCGGTGGTGCCCCGCGGCGGCGGCGGCGCCCACCGGAGATGGGAGAGGCGGCGGGGCGAGCAGCGTCGGGCGGCGGCGCGCGGATGGGCCGCGGGGGCCTCCCGCGGGCTCGGGCGGGCCGGCGGCGGCGATGAACCCGGTGGGACACGTGGCAGTGCGGGAGAGGGCGCGGGCGGCGGCGATCTTCGAGGGCGGAGGAGATCTTTTTTTCTAGGGTTTCGTGGGAGGAGAAGATCCGAAAACGGGGGGGTCTATTTATAGGCATAAGTGGAGCTAGGAGAGTCCAAATGAGGTGCGGTTTTCGGCCACGCGATCGTGATCGAACGCTCTAGATGATGGAGCAGAGTTTGGTGGGTTTTGGGCCAAATTGGAGGGGTGTTGGGCTGGAACACACACGAGGCCTTTTTGGTCCCTCGGTTAACCGTTGGAGTATCAAACGAAGTCCAAATGATACGAAACTTGACAGGCGTTCTACCGGTAGTAAACCAAGGCCGCTTGGCAAGTCTCGGTCCAATCCGGAAATGTTTAATCCCCACACACGAAAGAAAGCTAGAATTGACCACCAGAGGAGAACGAAGCGCCGGAATGCAAAACGGACAACAGGGAAAATGCTCGAATGCATGAGATGAACACGTATGCAAATGCAATGCACATGATGACATGATATGAGATGCATGCCAACGAAAACAACACACTGAGACAAAGACCCGAACCCGAGAAATAAATATAACTTGACGCCGGAAACGGCAAGAGTTGGAGTACAAATTTGGGAAAGTTATATCCGGGGCGTTACACAGGAGGAGGAGGAGAAGGAGAAGGAGAAGGAGGAGGAGAAGGAGGAGCAGGAGGAGGAGGAGGAGAAGGAGGAGGAGAAGGAGGAGGAGAAGGAGAAGGAGAAAAGGAGAAGGAGAAAAGGAGAAGGAGAAGGAGAAGGAGGAGGAGAAGGAGGAGGAGGAGGAGGAGAAGGAGAAGGAGAAGGAGAGAAGGAGAAGAAGAAGAAGAAGGATTCAGAGGAGGAGTCTGCTTCTGAGGAGGAAGCCTAGCTAATCGGCACTAGCCCAACTAGATAGCCGCCGTGCTTCACTGATGTACTCGGCGGGAAAGGTGGTCTTTCGTGATTTGACGACTCAGTTACTTGCTTCGGCGCTACGACCGAGGAGGACCCAGAAAACGCGCGGTAGGTGAAGGAGAAGGAGAAGGAGAAGGAGAAGGAGAGAATGAGGAGAGAAGGAGAGAAGGAGAAGGAGAAGGAGACGGAGAAGGAGAAGGAGAAGGAGAAGAAGGAGAAGGAGAAGAAGAAGAAGAAGAATAAGAAGAAGAAGAAGAAGAAGAAGAAGAAGGAGAAGAAGAAGAAGAAGAAGGATTCAGAGGAGGAGGCAGCCTAGCTAATCGGTCGCACTAGCCCAACTAGATAGCCGCCGTGCTTCACTGATGTACTCGGCGGGAAGGGTGGTCTTTCGTGATTTGACGACTCAGTTATTTGCTTCGGCGCTACGACCAAGGAGGACCCAGAAAACGCGCAGTAGGGCGTCCCACGTCTTGGCTCGTGCTTTTGTTGGCAAGAAGATGGATTCAGAGGAGGAGTCTTCTTCTGAGGAGGCAGAGGTGGAGTCTGAGGAGGAGTCTGACTCTGGCGTTGCAAGTCTGGCTCTAGCCACAGCCTATGTAGCCAAGTCCATCTTCAACACTGAAGACAATGGCTCCGTCACCAACGCTGATGCTAATGACAAGGACGACTATGCCCCCACCTATTGCTTCATGGCACGTGGTGCCAAGGTAAACTCACGCGATGCTTACTTTCAAACATCAAGTGAAGATGACTATGATTGTGAATCCAAACCCAGCTACAAAACACTTGCTAAAATTGCAACTGAACAACAGGAAGCTATGGAACATATTCAAAAACTGTTAGACAAAAGCGATGACCTGTTGGACGCAGAAATGACCCGATCTCAGTCCTTAATTTTTGAGTGACAAAAAGTTTGCGTTTGATACAGATTACTACAGACTGTTCTGTTTTTGACAGATTCAGTTTTTCTTGTATTGTTTGCTTATTTTGATGAATCTATGGCTAGTATCGGAGGTTATGAACCATAGAGAAGTTGGAATACAGTAGGTTTAACACCGATATAAATAAAGAATGAGTTCATTACAGTACCTTTAAGTGGTGGTTTGTTTTATTTTGCTAACAGGGCTCATGAGATTTTCTGTTGAGTTTTGTGTTGTGAAGTTTTCAAGTTTTGGGTAAAGATTCGATGGACTATGGAATAATGAGTGGCAAGAGCCTAAGCTTGGGGATGCCCAAGTCACCCCAAAGTAATATTCAAGGACAACCAAGAGTCTAAGCTTGGGGATGCCCCGGAAGGCATCCCCTCTTTCGTCTTCATTCATCGGTAACTTTACTTGGAGCTATATTTTTATTCACCACATGATATGTGTTTTGCTTGGAGCGTCATTTTATTTTCTTTTGTTTTGCTTTCTGTTTGAATAAAATACCAAGATCCGAAATTCTTAAATGTTAGAGAGTCTTCACATAGTTACGTAATTATTCAACTACTCATTGATCTTCACTTATATCTTTCGGAGTAGTTTGTCGTTTGCTCTAGTGCTTCACTTATATCCTTTTTAGAGCACGGCAGTGGTTTTATTTTGAAGAAATGGATGAACTCTCATGCTTCACTTATATTATTTTGAGAGTCCTAAACAGCATGGTAATTTGCTTTGGTTATGAATTTAGTCCTAATATGATGGGCATCCAAGAGGGATATAATATAAACTATCATATAAAATGCATTGAATACTATGAGAAGTTTGATTCCTTATGATTGTTTTGAGATATGAAGATGGTGATATTAGAGTCATGTTAGTTGAGTAGTTGTGAATTTGAGAGATACTTGTGTTAAAGTTTGTGATTCCTGTAGCATGCACGTATGGTGAACCGTAATGTGATGAAGTCGGAGCATGATTTATTTATTGATTATCTTCCTTATGAGTGGCGGTCGGGGATGAGCGATGGTCTTTTCCTACCAATCTATCCCCCTAGGAGCATGCGCATAGTACTTCATTTTGATAACTAATAGATTTTTGCAATAAGTATGTGAGTTCTTTATGACTAATGTTGAGTCCATGGATTATACACACTCTCACCCTTCCAGCATTGCTAGCCTCTCTAGTACCACGCAACTTTCGCCGGTACCATAAACCCACCACATATCCTACCTCAAAACAGCCACCATACCTACCTATTATGGCATTTCCATAGCCATTCCGAGATATATTGCCATGCAACTTTCCACCGTACCGTTTATTATGACATGCTTCATCATTGTCATATTGCTTTGCATGATCATGTAGTTGACATCGTATTTGTGGCAAACCCACCTTTATAATTCTTTGATACATGTCACTCTTGATTCATTGCATATCCCGGTACACCGCCGGAGGCATTAACATAGAGTCATATTTTGTTCTAAGTATTGAGTTGTAAGTAAATAAAGTGTGATGATCATCATTATTAGAGCATTGTGCCAAGTGAGGAAAGGATGATGGAGACTATGACTCCCCCACAAGTTGGGATGAGACTCCGGACAAAAAGAAAAAAAAGGGGGAAAGGGGGCCAAAAGAAAAAAAAGAAAAAAAGAAAAGGCCCAAATAAAAAAATGAGAGAAAAAGAGAGAAGGGACAATGTTACTATCCTTTTACCACACTTGTGCTTCAAAGTAGCACCATGTTCTTCATGATAGAGAGTCTCCTATGTTGTCACTTTCATTTATTAGTGGGAATTTTACATTATAGAACTTGGCTTGTATATTCCAATGATGGGCTTCCTCAAAATACCCTAGGTCTTCGTGAGCAAGCGAGTTGGATGCACACCCACTTAGTTTCTTTTGTTGAGCTTTCATACACTTATAGCTCTAGTGCATCCGTTGCATGGCAATCCCTACTCACTCACATTGATATCTAGGCGTATCAATGATTCCATTATGTTATTATTGTTGAGAGAACTTGCACTAGTGAAAGTATGAACCCTAGGCCTTGTTTCCTAGCATTGCAATACCATTTGTGCTCACTTTTATCATTAGTTACCTTGCTGTTTTTATATGTTCAGATTACAAAAACCTATATCTACCATCCATTTTGCACTTGTATTACCATCTCTTCGCTGAACTAGTGCACCTATACAATTTACCGTTGTATTGGGTGTGTTGGGGACACAAGAGACTCTTTGTTATTTGGTTGCAGGGTTGTTTGAGAGAGACCATCTTCATCCTACGCCTCCCATGGATTGATAAACCTTAGGTCATCCACTTGAGTGAAATTTGCTACTGTCCTACAAGCCTCTGCACTTGGAGGCCCAACACGTCTACAAGAAGAAGGTTGCATAGTAGACATCAACCTCTGACGCCGGTGGCATGGAGCACAGGGGACGACCAGCTGTGGAGCCTGGCCACCCACGGCTCCTCCTGCTTGCGCCTTGGCGGCCGCGTCCGCCTGGGCCTTGGTCGCCTCCTCCTCCTGGGCCTTGGCCGTGGCATCGGCCTGGGCCTTGGCCGCTGCGTCCGCCTCCTCCTGCGCCGCCTTGGCTGCGTCCGCCTTCGCCTGCTCCACCCTCTCCTTCTCCTCACGCGCCTCCCGCGCGTTCCTCTCTGTCGCCTCCTCGAGATTGGCGAGCAGGTCTATGCGAAGGGTGTTGGCGTAGCCCTCCACTCCCTTGATGATGGAGGCGGAGGTCGACCGCTCAAGAGAGAGCGGGGCTCTGATTCAAGAAAGACAAAACAAACTCAGAAGGAGTTTGTAAAAAGAAGAAGGAAAACACAAGAAGAACAAGCACTTACGCGGACACCGTCGGCGGCTGCTTCGGGGCCCTCTGGTACCGGGCCGCCTTCGCGGCGGCCTCCTCCCGCCTGGTCGCCGCGGCTGAGCCCTTAGGCTTCTTCGGTCGGCCGCCTTGCAGCTGTGTGCCAGCCCGGCACTTCGGTGCGGGTGGCACCCCTGAGGAGCTCACCCTCCCCCTGCTGGCAGCCGGCTGGCGGCGCGGCTCGGCCTCCTCCTCGTCGTCGTCTGGCCACGTCTCAACACCGCCTCCTCCACCAAAGCCGCCTACCCCATCGCCACCACCGGTGGCGTCATCTTCCAAGGTGGCCGCCCCCAAGTCGGGGTCGTCCGCATCACTGACCGATCGGTCCGGCAGGAACTCCTGGCCTTGCGCCGGGGCGTCGGCTACCTGCTCGGTCATGAGGAACTGCGACGCGTCCGACTGATCAGTCGGCAAAGCAGAACTCGGCAGAAGAAGAAAGACCAAGAAAGAAAGAAGAGTCAGGGAACTTACGGCAGGAGGCGGATGTGCGCGGGAGTATGGCCTCTTGCCGAACCGCCAGTCCGACTCTGAGAGCTTGAGGTTCGCAATCTCGTTCACCATGCGGGCCACCTCCGCGACCAGCATCTCACGGGTGGACAGCCAGCACGGGTCCCGGTGCCCACTCATCTGGCTGATCGTGTGAGGCCGGCCCTGGAGAGGGAGAACCCGGTGCACCACGAAGGCCGTCAGCAAGTCGGACGCCTGGAGGCCCTCCAAGTTGGTCATCTCCTTGAGACTGGCGATGGCGGAGGTGGAGGCGGGCGATAGGTGCTTCGGCTTGAAAGCCCAATTGGTGCGCGGTTCGGCTGGTGGGCTGGGTTCGTAGTCCGGCAGGTTGACGAAGTCCAACGCTGGGTTGATGTTCTTCACGTAGAAGTACGACTTCTGCCACAGCTTGGCGGACTGGGTCAACGTGATGGACGGGAAGCGGTTGCCTGCTCCTGGGCACCGTACTGTGACGAAGGCACCGCACTAGGCCGTCTCCTCCTTGGCGGAGACACCGAGCTTGGTATAGAAGAACTCCCCCCACAGCTCGAGTGTGGGGAGGACGCCGAGGTAGCCTTTGCACAGTGTGACGAAGGCTGACAGCAGCACCACCGTGTTTGGTGTGAGGTGGTGCGGCTGGAGATGGTAGAATTAAATAAAGGAGCGGAGGAAGCCGCTCGCCGGCAGGACGAAGCCCCGAAGGAAGTGCAAGCAGAAGATGACGCGCTCGCCTTCCTCCGGCGCCGGCAAGATCTCCTTCTCTGGCGGGACGCGCGCCTTGATGTAGCCTTCGCCCGGCAGCCGCCGCGTGTTGTGGAGGTAGGTGATGTGGTCTTTATGACGTTTGAGCCGTCCCAATCGCCGGCTCACGCTCGCGCCATGGATGCTCGAGGTTGACGGAGCAACGGGAGGGCTGGGCTCGACGACGACGGCTCGCAGCAGCACTTCGGCGAGATTGCGGGAGTGCGGCACCGGCGGAAAGAAAGAAGAGGAAGGAGTAGAGCAAAGGGAGAGGAGGGCGCGCGAGCCAGAGCCGCCCCCCTCCTCCCCCTACTTATAGCCCTGGGCTGCGAAGCCAAGGGGACGGGGCGTGGGGGATCATGGGATTAACTGTGCCCACGACCCCATGACTCCTCATTTACCGCGCAGTAATGGCATGGAGTAATCACGTTGTCGGTGTCAAAACCGGCGGATCTCGGGTAGGGGTTCCCGAACTGTGCGTCTAGGCGGATGGTAACAGGAGACAAGGGACACGATGTTTTTACCCAGGTTCGGGCCCTCTCGATGGAGGTAAAACCCTACTCCTGCTTGATTAATATTGATGATATGGGTAGTACAAGAGTTGATCTACCACGAGATCAGAGAGGCTAAACCCTAGAAGCTAGCCTATGGTATGATTGTTGTCGTTGTGTCCTACGGACTAAACCCTCCGGTTTATATAGACATCGGAGGGGGCTAGGGTTACACAGAGTCGGTTACAAGGAAGGAGATCTACATATCCGTATTGCCAAGCTTGCCTTCCACGCCAAGGAGAGTCCCATCCGGACACGGGACGAAGTCTTCAATCTTGTATCTTCATAGTCCAACAGTCCGGCCAAAGGTTATAGTCCGGCTGTCCGGATACCCCCTAATCCAGGACTCCCTCAGTAGCCCCTGAACCAAGCTTCAATGACGATGAGTCCGGCGCGCAGATTGTCTTCGGCATTGCAAGGCGGGCTCCTCCTCCGAATACTTCATAGAAGGTTTTGAACACGAGGATCGTGTCCGGCTCTTCAAAACAAGTTCCACATACCACCACAGAGAGAATAATATTTCCACAAATAGAATCTTCTGACGTATTCCGTAGCGTGACATCACACCACGGTCAAGCCTTTATTCGAATCGTTTTTTAACCCACCACCTCAGCATGTTTCACGAGGCAGTTTCCTTGCCATGTATTGTCGAAGCAGAGATCGTGTCTCCTTTATTTCCGGGATTCTCATCAACAAGGACATGCATAACCCAATCGTGCCCATTGGTATGTCCCCTCGATCGAAGGTAAGTCCCAAACGGTCATAAGGAGGGCTCTCGGTATTCAACCTCTTTATAAAGAGACCAAGGCTTTACTCTTTTCTTTCGATCTCAATCGAATCCGCCTCCCGCCTCGAGTTCCAACACACGAAGCTTCAAATTCAGGCGCTTCGGACCTTTGATTATGTCTGGATCCAACCTTCAAGGCCGATGGATGCCTTCCTCCATCACGGAGGAAGACGTAATAAAGCTAAGGGAGGCCAGGTACTTGACTGGCGAAATCCAGCATAGGTTGCCTGCTCAAGGGCAGGTTATTCCCACTCCTAAGTCCGGTGAGAGCGTCGTGTTCGTATCTCACTTCCTCCGAGGGCTAGGCTTTACGCCGGATCCCTTCGTGAGGGGGCTCATGTTCTATTATGGGCTGGACTTCCATGACTTAGCTCCGGAGTCTATCCTCCACATCTCATTGTTCATCGTCGCGTGCGAAGCTTTCCTCCGTATTACCCCTCACTTCGGACTATGGCTCAAGACCTTCAAAGTGGAGCCGAAGATGGTCGAGGGACGGCAAGCAGAGTGCGGAGGCGCTGTAATAAGCAAGAATGATGACGCCCCATGGCCCGAGGGCTCTTTCCAAGAGGATTCCTGCTTATGGCAACAAGAGTGGTTTTATATCACATCTCCCAGGGGTACCAAGTGGGTGGCTCCGCCTGTTTTTCGCTCGGGTCCCCCGCCAGGACTAACGTCATGGGTCAACAATCCTGGCGGTCATAATCCGGCCAGGACTCTCCTGACAAGGAGAGAGACCTTAGTGAATTCAGTATGTCGCCGAAGGGCGAGTGCTGAAAGATATCCACGGCGGTGAAACTCCATGATCGGCGCCCAATCGGATTCGATTGGCAGGGGCGCGGGTGGTTCGGAGTCCGGAGGAGAGTCCGGCAATTTGGAGTCACGGGCCTCGCGAAGGGTAAGGCTGGTGTTCGGCTCGATCGCCGTTGAGGCTGCGGCCTCCGTGGAGGGGTCTAACCACCCGCCCCGGATGGCGCAATTGGCTCCGAATTGAAGGTCGGAGCGGTTGCAGGTGCGGTCTCCTGAACACTGTTCGGTAGCAGAGCTAAATAATGCCCATCGTAACAGTGCGACGCACTCGGCCGGGGCTCGAATCCGTCGAAGATCAAGTCTCCGCGGATGTCGGCTGTGTAGTTTAAGCTTCCAAACCTGACCTAATGGCCAGGGGCGTAACTTTCAATCTGCTCCAGATGGCCAAGCGAATTGGCCCGCAGTGCAAAGCTGCCGAATACAAAAATCTGTCCGGGGAGAAAAGTCTCACCCTGGGCTGCATCGCTAACGATGATTGAAGGAGCCATCAAGCCTAATGATGATGACACAGAGCAACTCTCAATGAAAGCACCAATGTCGGTGTCAAAACCAGCGGATCTCAGGTAGGGGGTCCCGAACTGTGCGTCTAGGCGGATGGTAACAGGAGACAAGGGACACGATGTTTTTACCCAGGTTCGGGCCCACTCGATGGAGGTAAAACCCTACTCCTACTTGATTAATATTGATGATATGGGTAGTACAAGAGTTGATCTAGCACGAGATCAGAGAGGCTAAACCCTAGCAGCTAGCCTATGGTATGATTGTTGTTGTTGTGTCCTACAGACTAAACCCTCTGGTTTATATAGACACCGGAGCAGGCTAGGGTTACACAGAGTTGGTTACAAGGAAGGAGATCTACATATCCGTATTTCCAAGCTCGCCTTCCACGCCAAGGACAGTCCCATCCGGACACGGGACGAAGTCTTCAATCTTGTATCTTCATAGTCCAACAGTCCGGCCAAAGGTTATAGTTCGGCTGTCCGGATACCCCTAATCTAGGACTCCCTCACACACCACGGAACCCCAACCGCCCGCCTCGGCCGCGGCGGATTCGCGCGCGTGTCGAGGCCCGGTAGTGCCGGGCCCCGACATGCAGCGATGTCCCATCACGCGCATGGGCTGGCAGGTGGCCCGGCCAGCTGGAGCCATGTGGCGCGCATATAGCTGGCGGGGAGCCTGGCGCCTGGCTGGCACGACACCTGGTTCCCGCCGTGACGTTTCAAAAACCACCAGGCGGCCCGCCTGATCATGTCTGGCTCCTGGCAGTCGGCACGCCGGAAGACGGACGAAGAAAGATCAAATGAAGCACTATCGAGGCTCCTTCCTTGCACCAGCCGCGGAGCCTCATCAGCTTCGGGGACTACTATCGGAGTAATTGGCCATGGGTAGCCTCATCGGCCCCCCATGGCATTTCAAGACAACGGGATCAGCTGCGCCCCTCAAAAAACCGAAGACCAAAGCGTCGCCTTCTCGCAGTCGATTGGTCCAAGCGGCCGGTTGCCAGAAGACGACAAGGCTCAGCAGGCGGCCACGAGTTGGGCCGGCTCCTAGCAGTTGGCCTCCAAAGAGGCCGGCTCCTAGAAGGCGGCCCCAAGCGTCCTCAGAGTCTGCGCCCACACAGATACGATGAGATAGGGTGTGGCTACAGCGCGACCTGCCACCCCCAAATCCAGGGCCAAGCATGGCCATAGTGCCTCGTACCGGACGAAGATCTCCTGTCCGGCGCGGCACTATTCCACTCCCCCCCATGACGTCACCTATGGCAGAGAAGGCCATGCCTCCAGTACGGGCTATCGGTACGGCCCACAGGCGGTGGGCCTTACCAGTCAGTGAGAAGCCAGAAGGCAGCGAGCACGGACCAGTCGGCATGAGGGGAGGCTGACTCCCATCAGGTGGCCCTCCCCCTCCCTCAAAGTCCATGCACCATTAATCAGAAGAGATGGGGGATGGCTACAGTGATCGCCCGCTAGGCGGTAGTACTGTAGCCACGCCTCCCCCGACAAAGCATGCATCATTAACCACATAGTTACGGTGCTGAGCAGCCGACAAGACCCGCAAGCGGCGGGCACGGCCTGTCAGCCAAGTACGAGACAGTCGATGGGACCCACCAGGCGGTGGGCCCCATCAGCCAGCGGAGAAGCCGGCAACCAGAGACGCTAACAGCCGGGTCCTACACCCGGACAGATTACCTTTGTACCCCTGGGGGGTAGGTCTATATAAACCCCCAGGGCACCCATGCCAAGGGTTCAGACTCTAGTTCGTCCACACACCATATAGAGAGAGGAAGCTAGGGCTAGACTTGTTCTTCTTCCCCCTCTAGAGAAACAGCTCAACGAGCAAGCTTGTAGCCACCATTGTTGCTTGAGTGATCATGCGGAGACCCCGCAGAGTAGGACTAGGGGTGTTATCTCCTAGGAGAGCCCCGAACCTGGGTAAGAATCACCGGCATGCATGTCTTCGCCTCATCCCGTTTCCTGGCACCGGTGACGTCTTATTAGCCCCCTCCATGATAAGCCATCCTTTGGCATATGTCGCTCAACACCCCCGACACCTAGCGTATCTTTCTGTTGGAGTCCAGGATCGGTATAGGTTGGTAGGTTGGTAGTAGTATTTTTTTCTTTATCTCTATCTCCTTGTAACCAACTCTATTTCTTGTTCTTAAAGTCTCAATCTCCTATAATCTCTCCAACAACTTATGTATGCGCTATATCAGGGAGGTGCGCCCCTGCTATATAACACGAACCCGTCGCCTCTAACAAGGTAAGGTGTTTCCGCCATCGCACATGGTAATCAGAACTTTCCTTTTCCAATCTGGCTTCCCCGATTGCATCTAGTGCATAGCCATGTCTTCATCCTCCGGCGTCTCCCAACCTAGCCTCAATGGCCAGGTCACCGAGAGCTCAAGCGCACGAACTACGTGCTATGGCGCACGCAGGTCACACCCCACCTACGGGGCGCCAGAGTTTTCGGCTACGTCGATGGCACTGCGTCGGAGCCGGCGAGACTCCACGTCACCAAAGACAAGGATGGCAAGGAGACTTCTGTGCCCAACCCTCTCCACTCACTTTGGGTCAGGGAGGACCAACAAGTGCTCGGCTACTTGCTGAGTACTCTCTCCAAGGAGGTGCTGGATGCGGTCACCACGATCGCCACGGCGCTCGAGCTATGGGTGGCACTGGCGGGCATGTTCTCGTCACAATCTCTTAGCCACGTCAACAACATCCGAACTGCGCTCATCAACGTGCAGAAGGGCAACCAGTCGGTTCGCCTCCCTGCGCGGCCTTGCTACCTCTTGAGCACTGCGTTGGATTTCCCCAAAGAGGAGAGGATGATGCAGCAAAGTAGCATAAGTAGTTCCCTCAGTTTTTGAGAACCAAGGTATCAATCCAGTAGGAGGCTACGCGCGAGTCCCTCGTACCTACACAAAACAATAGCTCAATGCAACCAACGCGATTAAGGGTTGTCAATCCCTTCACGGTCACATACGAGAGTGAGATATGATAGAGATGATAGATAATATTTCTGGTATTTTTGATATAAAGATGCAAGGTAAAATAAAAGGCAAAGTAAAAAACCAAAGCAATAATAAAGTGATGGAAGATTGATATGATGAGAATAGACCCGGGGGCCATAGGTTTCACTAGTGGCTTCTCTCAAGAGCATAAGTATTTCTACGGTGGGTGAACAAATTACTGTTGAGCAATTGACAGAATTGAGCATAGTTATGAGAATATCTAGGTATGATCATGTATATAGGCATCACATCCGAGACAAGTAGACCGACTCTTGCTTGCATCTACTACTATTACTCCACTCATCGACCGCTATCCAGCATGCATCTAGAGTATTAAGTTCAAGAAAACAGAGTAATGCGTTAAGCAAGATGACATGATGTAGAGGAATAAATTCATGCAATATAATAAATACCCCATCTTGTTATCCTCGATGGCAACAATACAATACGTGCCTTGCTGCCCCTTCTGTCATTGGGTAAGGACACCGCAAGATTGATCCCAAAGCTAAGCACTTCTCCCATTGCAAGAAAGACCAATCTAGTAGGCCAAACCAAACTGATAATTCGAAGAGACTTGCAAAGATAACCAATCATACATAAAAGAATTCAGAGAAGATTCAAATATTGTTCATAGATAAACTTGATCACAAACCCACAATTCATCGGTCTCAACAAACAGACCGCAAAAAGAAGATTACATCGAATAGATCTCCATGAGAGAGGGGGAGAACATTGTATTGAGATCCAAAAAGAGAGCAGAAGCCATCTAGCTACTAACTAAAGACCCGAAGGTCTGCGGTAAACTACTCACACTTCATCGGAGAGGCTATGATGATGATGTAGAAGCCCTCCGTGATGGATGCCCCCTCCGGCGGAGCTCCGGAACAGGCCCCAAGATGGTATCTCATGGGTACAGAAGGTTGCGGCAGTGGAATTAGGTTTTTGGCTCCGTCTCTGATTGTTTGGGGGTACGCAGGTATATATAGGAGGAAGGAGTACGTCGGTGGAGCTTCAAGGGGCCCACAAGGCAGGGAGGCACGCCCTAGGGGGGCGTGCCCTCCACCCTCGTGACCGCCTCGTGGCTTTGTTGACGGAGGGTCCAAGTCTCCTGGATCTTATCTGATGAGAAAATCACGTTCCCGAAGGTTTAATTCCGTTTGGACTCCGTTTGATATTTTGTTTCTTCGAAACACTGAAATAGGCAAAAAAACAGCAATTCTGGGCTGGGCCTCCGGTTAATAGGTTAGTCCCAAAAGTAATATAAAAGTGGGAAATAAAGCCCAATATAGTCCAAAACAGTAGATAATATAGCATGGAGCAATCAAAAATTATAGATACGTTGGAGACATATCAGGCATCCCCAAGCTTAATTCCTGCTCGTCCTCGAGTAGGTAAATGATAAAAAGAGAATTTTTGATGCCGAATGCTACTTGGCATAATTTCAATGTAAATCTTCTCAAATGTGGTATGAATATTCAGATCTGATAGATTCAAGACAAAAGTTCATATTGACATAAAAATAATAATACTTCAAGCATACTAACAAAGCAATTATGTCTTCTCAAAGTAACATGGCCAAAGAAAGTTTATCCCTACAAAATCATATAGTTTAGTCATGCTCCATTTTCGTCACACAAGAATGCTCTCATCATGCACAACCCCGATGACAAGCCAAGCAATTGTTACATACTTTAATAATCTCAAACTCATAAACCTTCACGCAATACATGAGCGTGAGCCATGGATATAGCACTATGGGTGGAATAGAATATGATGATGGGGGTTATGTGGAGAAGACAAAAAAGGAGAAGATCTCACATCAACGAGGCTAATCAATAGGCTATGGAGAGGCCCATCGATTGATGTTAATGCAAGGAGTAGGGATTTCCATGCAACGGATGCACAAGAGCTATAAATGTATGAAAGCTCAACAAAAGAAACTAAGTGGGTGTGCATCCAACTTGCTTGCTCACGAAGACCTAGGGCATTTGAGGAAGCCCATCGTTGGAATATACAAGCCAAGTTCTATAATGAAAAGTTCCCACTAGTATATGAAAATGACAAAACAAGAGACTCTCTATCATGATGATTATGGTGCTACTTTGAAGCACAAGTGTGGCAAAGGATAGTAACATTGTCCCTTCTCTCTTTTTCTCTCATTTTTTTCTTTTTTTCCTTTTTTTGGGCCTTCTCTTTTTTTATGGCCTTTCTTTTTTTTTATTCCTCACTTGGGACAATGCTCTAAAGAATGATGATCATCACACTTCTATTTATTTACAACTCAATGATTACAACTCGATACTAGAACAAAGTATGACTCTATATGAATGCCTTTGGCGGTGTACCGGGATATGGAATGAATCAAGAGTGACATGTATGAAAGAATTATAAATGGTGGCTTTGCCAAAAATACTATGTCAACTACATGATCATGCTAAGCAATATGACAATGATGAATGTGTCATGATGAACGGTATGGTGGAAAGTTGCATGGCAATATATCTCGGAATGGCTATGGAAATGCCATAATAGGTAGGTATGGTGGCTGTTTTGAGGAAGATATAAGGAGGTTTATGTGTGAAAGAGTGTATCATATCACGGGGTTTGGATGCACCGGCGAAAGTTTGCACCAACTCTCAATGTGAGAAAGGGCAATGCACGGTACCGAAGAGGCTAGCAATGATGGAAGGGTGAGAGTGCGTATAATCCATGGACTCAACATTAGTCATAAAGAACTCACATACTTATTGCAAAAATCTACAAGTCATCAAAAACCAAAGCATTACGCGCATGCTCCTAGGGGGATAGATTGGTAGGAAAAGACCATCGCTCGTCCCCGACCGCCACTCATAAGGAGGACAATCAAATAACACCTCATGTTTCAAATTTGTTACATAACGTTTACCATACGTGCATGCTACGGGACTTGCTAACTTCAACACAAGCACTTCTCAAATTCACAATTACTCTACTAGCATGACTTTGATATTATCACCTCCATATCTCAAAACAATTATCAAGCATCAAACTTTTCTTAGTATTCAACGCACTCAAAAGAAAGTTTTACAAATCTTGAATACCAAGCATATTTATTTTTAAGCAAATTACCATGCTATTTAAGACTCTCAAAATTAATCTAAGTGAAGCATGAGAGATCAATAGTTTCTTCAAAACAAATCTACCACCGTGCTCTAAAAGATCTAAGTGAAGCACATAGAGCAAAACTATAAAGCTCAAAAGATATAAGTGAAGCACATAGAGCAAGACTATCAAGCTCAAAAGATATAGGTGAAGCACATAGAGTATTCTATCATATTCCAATTCAAGTATGGCTCTCTCAAAAGGTGTGTACAGCAAGGATGATTGTGGTAAAATAAAAGGCAAAGACTCAAATCATACAAGACGCTCCAAGCAAAACACATATCATGTGGTGAATAAAAATATAGCTCCAAGTAAAATTACCGATGGAAGTAGACGAAAGAGGGGATGCCTTCCGGGGCATCCCCAAGCTTTGACTTTTTGGTGTCCTTGGATTATCTTGGGGGTGCCATGGGCATCCCCAAGCTTAGGTTCTTGCCACTCCTTGTTCCATAATCCATCAAAAGAATTTACCCAAAACTTGAAAAACTTCACAACACAAAACTCAACAGAAATCTCGTGAGCTCCGTTAGCGAAAGAAAACAAAAGACCACTTCAAGGTACTGTAATGAACTCATTCTTTATTTATATTGGTGTTAAACCTACTGTATTCCAACTTCTATATGGATTATAAACTATTTTACTAGCCATAGATTCATCAAAATAAGCAAACAATGCACGAAAAACAGAATCTGTCAAAAACAGAACAGTATGTAGTAATCTGTAACTAACGCAAACTTCTGGGGCCAGCAAGCAGAAAAAGGACTGACGTCTTGCGGCGCGCTAGCGCGCGTACTCCAAAAAATCAGCCAAAATAGGATGACCTAGACAATTTGTTTATTGATCAGCAGCAATTGGAATCACTATTTTATCATGTTCTGGTGATTTTTAACAATTGTTTTCGTGAACAGAAAGTTTCTGGAAATTACAGCAAGATCAAATAACTATCATCCAAGAAGATCCTATAGGTTTAACTTGGCATAAACACTAATTAAAAGATAAAACCACATCTAAACAAAAGGTAGATGGATTATTTATTCCTAAACAGAAACAAAAACTAAAAAACTAAAAATAAAATTGGGTTGCCTCCCAACAAGCGTTATCGTTTAACGCCCCTAGCTAGGCATAAAAGCAAGGATAGATCTAGGTTTTTCCATCTTTGGTACTAGGAAAGAAAAGAGCAAATTTCCTTTCTATGGCATTTATCCTCCTATTTTGGGAAAGCACATTGCCATTAATGGAGGAAGTAAGATTAAGCACATTACGGAAATTTGCATCTAAACTAGATTTCATCTCTTTGATAATTTCGTTTTGATAGAAGCATAAGAGGGTGGTAGATTCAACCTTATCATTCATGGGGTGCCCAAATATAGTTTTCATCCTTTCATAGGTATCTATAGCATCCCCTTCAAGAAAACCCTCTTCAAAAATAGAATCTAGCACTTGCTTGAAAGAAGCGGGTAATCCAACATAGAAACTTTTTAAGTAAACTTCAATTTGATATTGTGGTACATAGCTAGCCCTAATCCTCAATAACCTATCCCAAGCATCTTTTAAAGACTCATCAAGTAAATAACGAAAAATTCCAGAGTCATCTTCATCAAAATTATTTAAACTCTCATTGGTAACCCCGGTGGGTCTTTCCATAGCATCATTATTTATGAGCTTAGAGAGGATAGAGGGGTCATCCAAGGTACTAGTACCCTGGAAAGGACCCTTCATTCTTTTTGATTCGGCCATGGCAACGGGAAGATGAGGAGAAGGCAAACGGAAAAGAGAGGGCAAATAAAACGGCAAGGGTGAAGTGGGGGAGAGGAAAACGAGAGGCAAATGGCAAATAATGTAGTGCGAGAGATAGGGATTGTGATGGGTACTTGGTATGTTGACTTTTGCGTAGACTCCCCGGCAACGGCGCCAGAAATTCTTCTTGCTACCTCTTGAGCACTGCGTTGGATTTCCCCGAAGAGGAGAGGATGATGCAGCAAAGTAGTGTAAGTATTTCCCTCAGTTTTTGAGAACCAAGGTATCAATCCAGTAGGAGGCTACGCGCGAGTCCCTCGTACCTACACAAAACAATAGCTCAACGCAACCAACGCGATTAGGGGTTGTCAATCCCTTCACGGTCACTTACGAGAGTGAGATCTGATAGAGATGATAGATAATATTTTTTGGTATTTTTGATATAAAGATGCAAGGTAAAATAAAAGGCAAAGTAAAAAAGCAAAGCAATAATAAAGTGATGGAAGATTGATATGATGAGAATAGACCCGGGGGCCATAGGTTTCACTAGTGGCTTCTCTCAAGAGCATAAGTATTTCTACGGTGGGTGAACAAATTACTGTTGAGCAATTGACAGAATTGAGCATAGTTATGAGAATATCTAGGTATGATCATGTATATATGCATCACGTCCGAGACAAGTAGACCGACTCTTGCCTGCATCTACTACTATTACTCCACTCATCGACCGCTATCCAGCATGCATCTAGAGTATTAAGTTCAAGAAAACAGAGTAACGCGTTAAGCAAGATGACATGATGTAGAGGAATAAATTCATGCAATATGATAAATACCCCATCTTGTTATCCTCGATGGCAACAATACAATATGTGCCTTGCTGCCCCTTCTGTCACTGGGTAAGGACACCGCAAGATTGAACCCAAAGCTAAGCACTTCTCCCATTGCAAGAAAAACCAATCTAGTAGGCCAAACCAAACTGATAATTCGAAGAGACTTGCAAAGATAACCAATCATACATAAAAGAATTCTGAGAAGATTCAAATATTGTTCATAGATAAACTTGATCATAAACCCACAATTCATCGGTCTCAACAAACACACCGCAAAAAGAAGATTACATTGAATAGATCTCCACGAGAGAGGGGGAGAACATTGTATTGAGATCCAAAAAGAGAGAAGAAGCCATCTAGCTACTAACTATGAACCCGAAGGTCTGTGGTAAACTACTCACACTTCATCGGAGAGGCTATGCTGATGATGTAGAAGCCCTCTGTGATGGATGCCCCCTCCGGCGGAGCTCCGGAACAGGCCCCAAGATGGGATCTCGTGGGTACAGAAGGTTGCAGTTGTGGAATTAGGTTTTTGGCTCCGTCTCTGATCGTTTGGGGGTACGTAGGTATATATAGGAGGAAGGAGTACGTTGGTGGAGTTTCGAGGGGCCCACGAGGCAGGGGGCGTGCCCTCCACCCTCGTGACCGCCTCGTGGCTTTCTTGATGGAGGGTCCAAGTCTCTTGGATCTTATCTGATGAGAAAATCATGTTCCCGAAGGTTTCATTCCGTTTGGACTCCGTTTGATATTCTGTTTCTTCAAAACACTGAAATAGGCAAAAAAACAGCAATTCTGGGCTGGGCCTCCGGTTAATAGGTTAGTCCCAAAAGTAATATAAAAGTGGAAAATAAAGCCCAATATAGTACAAAACAGTAGATAATATAGCATGGAGCAATCAAAAATTATAGATACGTTGGAGATGTATCAGGCCTCGCTGATGAACTCGCTGCCGCCAGCAAGCCTATCCAGGATGATGAGTTGATCTCATAGATCCTCCACGGGCTGGACGTCGACTACCAGCCGCTCGTCTCTACCCTCGACGCCCGCGTCACGGCTATCACCCTCGACGAGCTCTATGCCATGCTGAGTAACTTCGATCAGCGCATGGCCCAATTCCATGGCTCTTCGGCAGCTTCAAGTCCTCTGCCAATGCTGCCTCTCGCGGTTGCGGCGGCGGCCCTCGCTCGCATGGATCTCCCCGCAACAAGGGGCGGTCAGGAGGCAACAACAACGGTGTTGGCTCCTCCAACTCCTGCAACGGCCGCTCCACGAACTCCAAGCCTTGCCGTGGCGGCGGCTCCAACAGGTCTCGCACGAACGCGCCCCGCTATCAGATTTGTGGCAAGCTCGGACACACGACAAAAGACTGCTGGTACCGCTATGAGGAAGATGATGACTCCTCCCAAGACGACGAAAAAGTTGCTGCGGCTGCGGATGGCTCCTACGGTGTTGACACGAAGTAGTATTTTGATAGTGGCGCCACCAATCACATCACCAACGAGCTCGAGAAGGTCACTATGAAGGAAAAATACCGTGGCAAAGATCAAATCTACACTGCCAACGGTGAAGGTATGAGGATCAATCACGTTGGTCACTCGTTTTTTAGTACCCCTCATCGTAAAATTCATCTAAAGAAAATTTTTCATGTCCCTAGTGCCGATAAGAATCTTCTTTCTGTTCATAGAATTGCCATTGACAACCATGTCTTTCTTGAGTTTCATCCTTATTTTTTCTTGATCAAGGATCAGGCAACAAACAAAATCCTCTATCGAGGTAGATGTGTTCGAGGGCTCTACCCGTTGCTTCCGGAGCGTAGAAGATTTAATAAACAAGCCTATGGTGTTGCCAAACTCTCGTCAACATGGTGGCACGATCGATTAGGACATGCTGCTTTCTCTTTAGTTGAAAAATTACTTAGGAATAATGAGCTCCCGTATGTTGGTGAGTGTGATCTTGAAACCATTTGTGATTCTTGTCAACGAGCTAAAAGCCATCAATTGCCGTATCCAATATCTACTAGTGTTTCTACAAAACCTTTGCAATTAATCTTCTCCGATGTTTGCGGTCCTGCCCCTAGTTCTGTTGGTAGACACACTTATTATGTGAGCTTCTTAGATGACTAAAGTAAATTTTCTTGGATCTGTCTTCTTAAGAAAAGGTCTGATGTCTTTCAAGTTTTCCAAAACTTCCAAGCTCTAGTTGAATGAAAATTCGATAGAAAGATCATTGCAGTACAATCTGATTAGGGGGGGGGTACGAAAAATTAAACTCCTTCTTTCAAACCCTTGGCATATCACACCATGTGTCATGCCCACATGCTCATCAACAAAATGGCTCTGCTGAACGCAAGCACAAACATATAGTTGAGGTTGGGTAAGCCCTCCTAGCTGGCACATCCATGCCCCTCAAGTTTTGGGATGAGGCCTTTCTCACCGCCGTCCATATCATCAACATGCTTCGTAGTCGTGTCATCAATAATGAAACTCCACTAGAACGACTCCTCCAGACTAAACCCGACTACAAATCTCTTCGAGTCTTCGTGTGTGCATGTTGGCCCAATCTTCACCCATACAACAAATGCAAGCTTATGTTTCGTTCAAAACAGTGTGTTTTTCTAGGATATAGCGCCCAACACAAAGGTGTCAAATGCCTCGATGTCTCCACTGGTTGCTTCTATATCTCTGGGGATGTCGTGTTTGATGAAACAAAGTTTCCCTTTGCTGATCTCCACCCAAATGTCGGCGCCCTTCTTCATAAGGAAATTCTCCTCCTACCTCCTCATCTCTCCGGCCTTGATCAAGGGGGACTAAACAATGATGATCAACTGTTGACACATCCTCTTACTAATGGCACACTTGAGTTTTGTGATGAAACAGGAGAAAATGACGCAAGTGGTGAAGAAAACGGTGAAAAAACGCCTCATCAGGGCGACATTTTATGTGTCACGAGACGGGAGGCAGATCCTCCTCGGGATCTATTCAGCAGCAGCATACCGGATCTCCCTCGGGATCCACAGGCGCAGACGCGTCAGGCGCGCCAGGACCCCGCTCCGCTCTGCTTGCTCCAGGCATGCCGCTCGGTCGCCTTCCACCGGCCGAGGTGTGTCTCCACCTCCGTGCCAATCCCCGCCTGACATGCGGCCCCTCACGGCTGGCCTGGGCGGCGCACGGTTCGGCGTCCATCCACAGCACTACACGCGGCGCGTCCCGGTCCGCCCGACAGGAGTGGGGCCAAGAGCAGGAGCAGCGCCCTGGCGCTGGGCCCAGTCACCCGACACACGCGATCCGAGGCGGATACGCCATCATGACGCGCATGATCCGAGGCTGATCGCGGCAATGATGAGATGCCCTCTCCGTTGCGATCTTCTGCGGATGCTGCTGCGGATCCATCGACAACACCTGCCACAGAAGATCCAAACCTTGCAGATTTGACTGAAGCGGCCAGCGAATCCCTCTCGGGATCGGCAACGGCGACTCCTGTTTAGCCTGCAGGATCCTCTGTGGCTACACCGCAAATCACCTCATCACCACGTCGTACAAGACTTCAAAAAGGGGTAATACAACCTGTTAATTACAAGCATATAACCAAATACGGTATGATTTGTTCTACAAGTGAACTTGGTGAACCAAACACACTTGAAGAAGCTCTTGGTGATGAACGGTGGCAAAAAGCAATGAATGAAGAATTTATGGCACTAAAGAAAAATAAGACATGGCATTTAGTTCCTCCACAGCAAGGTAAAAACTTGATTGATTGCAAGTGGGTATTTCGGATTAAATGAAAGTCTGATGGAACTATTGATCGATACAAGGCTAGACTTGTTGCAAAAGGCTTCAAACAACGATATGGTATAGACTATGAGGACACATTTAGTCCTGTTGTAAAAGCTGCAACTATTCGCCTTGTCTTGTCTATTGCTATTACCAGGGGCTGGAGTCTCAGACAGCTAGACGTACAGAACGCGTTCCTTCACGGTGTTCTAGAAGAGGAAGTGTACATGAAACAACCTCCTGGGTTTGAAAGTAAAAGTGCTCCCTCTTACGTGTGCAAACTTGATAAGGCACTATATGGTCTAAAGCAAGCTCCAAGGGCTTGGTATTCTCGTCTCTGTCATAAAATGCAAACACTTGGCTTTATTCCTTCCAAGTTTGACACCTCATTGTTTATTTACAACAAGTCCAACACATGCATATTTGTCGTCATATATGTTGATGATATTATTGTGAAAAGTTCATTTGATGAAGCAATCACAGGACTGTTGAAAGACTTGGGGCAGATTTTGCTCTAAATGACCTTGGAGACTTGCATTATTTTCTTGGAATTGAGGTAAAGAAGCACAAGGATGGACTTCATCCCTCTCAAGAAAAATATGCTACTGGCCTAGTCAATAAGGCTGGCCTGCAAGGTTGTAAACCCACACCCACTCCATTCTCCAGCTCAGAAAAGTTATCTCTTACATAAGGTACACCTCTGAGTCAAGAAGACAGCACAAAATACAGAAGTTTGGTAGGAGCACTTCAATACCTTACTCTCACCAGACCTGATATTTCTTTTGCTGTCAACAAAGTATGTCGGTTCCTTCATGCACCCGCTACTGTTCATTTGACTGCTGCAAAATGTATAGTAAGATATGTCAAAAATAGTTTGAGTATTGGGCTCAACTTCAGCAGATCATCTTCTACCCATGCCAGTGCTTTTTGTGACTCTGACTGGGCAGGATGCCTGGATGACAGGCGTTCAACTTGTGGCTTTGCAATATTTTTTGGGCCTAACTTGATCTCCTGGCGTGCTAGAAAGCAAGCTACAGTCTCCAGGTTAAGTACAGAAGTAGAATATAAAGCACTAGCAAATGCCACAACTGAAATCATTTGGGTGTAGTCCATGCTCAAGAAACTTGGTGTGAAAAGTAAGCAAGCTCCATGCCTATGGTGTGACAACCTTGGTGCCACTTATCTGTCTGCAAATCATGTATTTCATGCAAGAACAAAACTATTGAAATAGATTTTCACTTTGTCCGAGAAAGGTTGCTCAAAGACAACTTGACATTCGGTTTGTGCATTCTAGAGATCAAATTGCAGATGGATTCACTAAACCATTGCCAACAAGGGGTTTTGAAGCTTTTAAGCATAATCTCAACTTGATGAAGTTGTGATTAAGGGAGGGTGTCAAAAATGTCATACATGTGTAGCGCATGCACCACCTAGCGTATCTTTCTGTTGGAGTCCAGGATCGGTATAGGTTGGTAGGTTGGTAGTAGTATTTTCTCTTTATCTCTATCTCCTTGTAACCAACTCTATCTCTTGTTCTTCAAGTCTCAATCTCCTGTAATTTCTCCAACAACTTATGTATGTGCTGTATCAGGGAGGTGTGCCCCTGCTACATAACATGAACCCGTCGCCTCTAACGAGGTAAGACGTTTCCGCCATCACACAGTAATCAACACAAAGGATTATTCTGACTAAATTGTACTTTCTTTTAGAGGTCAATGAGCCTAGCCTTCAGTTTGGGTTCTGTTTTCAGAGCTTCAGTTGTATCATGTATCCTGTTTGTTAGGGATATCTTTATTTTATTGGCCTCACTCAGCATGGTACACATCTTCAATAGCACTGCAAGTACTTATTTGGTTTACTTGGTCGGTGTTTGATGATCCATTTACGAAAAAAGGGTTCCCCCTCGCTTTATATTATAAAGCACAACCGCAATACATCCGAGAGACGATACAAACTCACGCCACCAACACACACCACACAAAACCCAAGGCAAGATACAAAGGTGTCGGGCACTGAAACACCACTCCACCGACCGCCGAGCTAACTACGAATATGCAAAGGAGACCGCTTGGAACCAACGGAGACCTCCATCATGACAAACCACCGTGGAGAGGTGAAATGGACAACGACAAAGCCAGGACTCCAGAGCGGTGCCTCCCAGAAGATAACGACCAAAGAGCCGCCACCGCCCAATCCAGAGATCAGGTTTTCACCTAGAGGGAGCCGGAGGGAGAGGGAACGCCGCGACGAAGCCTTCAGGAAGGGAACGACGTCACCGACGCCGCCACCGTCGGCCAGGACATGGCCGGACAGGTGATATACCTCGGCGCTCACCTCCCTCTGACGCACCCTAGCTTTGCCAACCACCCACAACCAAGCCACCCGCGTGGCCATGGCCGCTTGCCCGCACCTGAGACGCATGCTCCACCCAAGAACGTCGCGCCTCCCGCCACCCGGGCCGCCGCCCGACATACGGACCTCCCCAAGAGCAACCAAAGTGACCAGCTTTGGTCCGAGGGGACACCCAAAACCGACACAACCGCAGCCCCCGTCCCGCCTTGAACTTCCCGGAGCTGCCGCCGCACACACACGGATGGGGAATGGGGAGGAGGGGAGCGGACGCATCCATGATCGGCACACCTCGTGCCGGCGACAGGCAGCCTGAGTGACGACGTCGCCCATCCCTCCCGCCAACCTCCCCACCGACACCCACTGTGCCGCCCCACCATGGCGGTCGAAGCAGATCCGCACAAGGCCACCAACGAAGGTTCGTCCACCGGCAAGGGGACCCCGCAGACCACCACCTACTACCAAGACCGCTCACCGGGAAGTCCAACCACGCCGCTCACCGATGTCCAGCCACCAGAGCAAGCTGGAATCCGGCCAACACGTCCGCCAAGGCCGCCGTAGCTGCGCCGCCACCCAACCTGCCACAGGTCGAGGCAAGGGCGGCGCCCGCAGCCCAGGTCATCTTGGACCCGCGGCGCTGGCCAGACCGGACCTGGAGCAGCCGCCGCTGCCCGGAGCAGCCACCACCGCCGGCCCACCAGCGCGCACCACCACCATCCGCGCCCATAGCCACTCGACGAGATCCAGGTCGGGTCATGACCTAGACCACCGCCGCCCTAGAGGCAATAATAAAAGGATTATTATTATATTTCCTTGTTCATGATAATTGTCTTTTATTCATGCTATAATTGTGTTATCCGGAAATCGTAATACATGTGTGAATACATAGACACCAACATGTCCCTAGTAAGCCTCTAGTTGACTAGCTCGTTGATCAACAGATAGTCATGGTTTCCTGACTATGGACATTGGATGTCATTGATAACGAGATCACATCATTAGGAGAATGATGTGATGGACAAGACCCAATCCTAAGCATAGCACAAGATCGTATAGTTCGTTTGCTAGAGTTTTCAATGTCAAGTATCTTTTCCTTAGACCATGAGATCGTGTAACTCCCGGATACCGTAGGAGTGCTTTGGGTGTACCAAACGTCACAACGTAACTGGGTGACTATAAAGGTATACTACGGGTATCTCCGAAAGTGTCTGTTGGGTTGACACGGATCAAGACTGGGATTTGTCACTCCGTGTGACGGAGAGGTATCTCTGGGCCCACTCGGTAATGCATCATCATAATGAGCTCAAAGTGACCAAGTGTCTGGTCACGGGATCATGCATTACGGTACGAGTAAAGTGACTTGCCGTAACGAGATTGAAGAGGTATTGGGATACCGACGATCGAATCTCGGGCAAGTAACATACGATTGACAAAGGGAATTGTATACGGGGTTGCTTGAATCCTCGACATCGTGGTTCATCCGATGAGATCATCGAGGAGTATGTGGGAGCCAACATGGGTATCCAGATCCCACTTGGTTATTGACCGGAGAGCCGTCTCGGTCATGTCTACATGTCTCCCGAACCCGTAGGGTCTACACACTTAAGGTTCGGTGACGCTAGGGTTGTAGAGATATGAGTATGCAGTAACCCGAAAGTTGTTCGGAGTCCCGGATGAGATCCCGGACGTCACGAGGAGTTCCGGAATGGTCCGGAGGTAAAGAATTATATATGGGAAGTCGAGTTTCGGCCATCGGGAAAGTTTCGGGGTCACGGTATTGTACCGGGACCACCGGAAGGGTCCCGGGGGTCCACGGTGTGGGGCCACCTATCCCGGAGGGCCCCATGGGCTGAAGTGGGAGGGGAACCAGCCCCTAGTGGGCTGGTGCGCCCCCCCTTGGGCCCCCCTGCGCCTAGGGTTGGGAACCCTAGGGGAGGGGGCGCCTCCACTTGCCTTGGGGGGCACCCCCCCCCTTGGCCGCCCCCCCCCCCAGGAGATCCCATCTCCTAGGGCCGCGCCCCCCCCCCAAGGGGGCCCCCCACCGCCCTGCCCTTAGGTTGGGAAAACCCTAGGGATGTCCGGGCCCGGCTCCCCATCTCCACTTGCCTTGGGGGGTACTCCACCCCCTTGGCCGCCGCTCCCCTTGGGAGATTCAATCTCCAAGGGCTGGCGCCCCCCCCATTGGGCCTATATAAAGGGAGGGAGGGAGGGGCAGCCGCACCCTGATGCTTTGGCGCCTCCCTCTCCCTTGCTACACCTCTCCCTCTCTGTAGAGCTTGGCGAAGCCCTGCTGCGGTGACTGCTGCATCCACCACCACGCCGTCGTGCTGCTGGATCTTCATCAACCTCTCCTCCCCCCTTGCTGGATCAAGAAGGAGGAGACGTCACGCTGACCGTACGTGTGTTGAACACGGAGGTGCCGTCCGTTCGGCGCTAGGATCTCCGGTGATTTGGATCACGTCGAGTACGACTTCCTCATCCCCGTTCTTTGAACGCTTCCGCGCGTGATCTACAAAGGTATGTAGATGCAATCCGATCACTCGTTGCTATATGAAATCATAGATGGATCTTGGTGAAACTGTAGGAAAATTTTTGTTTTCTGCAACGTTCCCCAACAGTGGTATCAGAGCCAGGTTTATGCGTAGTTCTCTTTGCACGAGTAGAACACAATTTGTTGTGGGCCTAGATATTGTCAACTTTCTTGCCGCTACTAGTCTTATTTTGCTTCAGCAGTATTGTGGGATGAAGCGGCCCGGACCAACCTTACACGTACGCTTACGTGAGACCGGTTCCACCGACTGACATGCACTAGTTGCATAAGGTGGCTGGCGGGTGTCTGTCTCTCCCACTTTAGTTGGAGCGGATTCGATGAAAAGGGTCCTTATGAAGGGTAAATAGAAGTTGACAAATCACGTTGTGGCTTTCACGTAGGTAAGAAAACGTTCTTGCTAGAACCCTATTGCAGCGACGTAAAACTTGCAACAACAATTAGAGGACGTCTAACTTGTTTTTGCAGCAAGTGTTTTGTGATGTGATATGGCCAAAGTTGTGATGAATGATGAATGATATATATGTGATGTATGAGATCATGTTCTTGTAATAGGAATCACGACTTGCATGTCGATGAGTATGACAACCGGCAGGAGCCATAGGAGTTGTCTTTATTTTTTGTATGACCTGCGTGTCATTGAGAAACGCCATGTAAATTACTTTACTTTATTGCTAAACGTGTTAGCCATAGTAGTAGAAGTAATAGTTGGCGAGCAACTTCATGGAGACACGATGATGGAGATCATGATGATGGAGATCATGGTGTCATGCCGGTGACAAGATGATCATGGAGCCCCAAGATGGAGATCAAAGGAGCTATATGATATTGGCCATATCATGTCACTATTATTTGATTGCATGTGATGTTTATCATGTTTTTGCATCTTGTTTACTTAGAACGACGGTAGTAAATAAGATGATCCCTCATAATAATTTCAAGAAAGTGTTCTCCCCTAACTGTGCACCGTTGCGACAGTTCGTTGTTTCGAAGCACCACGTGATGATCGGGTGTGATAGATTCCAACGTTCACATACAACGGGTGTAAGACAGATTTACACATGCAAACACTTAGGTTAACTTGACGAGCCTAGCATGTACAGACATGGCCTCGGAACACAAGAGACTGAAAGGTCGAACATGAGTCGTATGAAAGATACGATCAACATGGAGATGTTCACCGATGATGACTAGTCCGTCTCACATGATGATCGGACACGGTCTAGTCAAGTCGGATCATGTATCACTTAGATGACGAGAGGGATGTCTAATCTGAGTGGGAGTTCATTATAATTTGATTAGATGAACTTAATTATCATGAACTTAGTCTAAAAACTTTGCAATATGTCTTGTAGATCAAATGGCCCACGCTAATGTCAACCTCAACTTCAACGCGTTCCTAGAGAAAACCAAGCTGAAAGATGACTGGCAGCAACTATACGGACTGGGTCCGGAACCTGAGGATCATCCTCATAGCTGCCAGGAAACAATATGTCCTAGAAGCACCGCTAGGTGAAGCACCCATCCCAGAGAACCAAGACGTTATGAACGCTTGGCAGCACGTGCTGATGATTACTCCCTCGTTCAGTGCGGCATGCTTTACAGCTTAGAACCGGGGCTCCAAAAGCGTTTTGAGCAACACGGAGCATATGAGATGTTCGAAGAGCTGAAAATGTTTTCCAAGCTCATGCCCGGGTCGAGAGATATGAAGTCTCCGACAAGTTCTACAGTTGTAAAATGGAGGGAAATAGTTCTGTCAGTGAGCACATACTCAAAATGTCTGGGTTGCACAACCGCTTGTCCCAGCTGGACATTAACCTCCCAGACGAGGCGGTCATTGACAGAATCCTTCAGTCGCTCCCACCTAGCTACAAGAGCTTTGTGATGAACTACAATATGCAGGGGATGGAAAAGACCATTCCTGAAGTATTTTCAATGCTGAAATCAGCGGAGGTAGAAATCAAAAAGGAACATCAAGTGTTGATGGTCAATAAAACCACCAAGTTCAAGAAAGGCAAGGGTAAGAAGAACTTTAAGAAGGACGGCAAGGATGTTGCTGCGCCCGGTAAGCCAGTTGCAGGGAAGAAGTCAAAGAATGGACCCAAAACTGAGACTGCGTGCTTTTATTGCAAAGGGAAGGGTCACTGGAAGCGGAACTGCCCCAAATACTTAGCGGACAAGAAGGACGGCAAGGATGTTGCTGCGCCCGGTAAGCCAGTTGCCGGGAAGAAGTCAAAGAATGGACCCAAAACTGAGACTGAGTGCTTTTATTGCAAAGGGAAGGGTCACTGGAAGCGGAACTGCCCCAAATACTTAGCGGACAAGAAGGCCGGCAACACTAAAGGTATATGTGATATACATGTAATTGATGTGTACCTTACCAGTACTCGTAGTAGCTCCTGGGTATTTGATACCGGTGCCGTTGCTCATATTTGTAACTCAAAGCAGGAGCTGCGGAATAAGCGGAGACTGGCGAAGGACGAGGTGACGATGCGCGTCGGGAATCGTTCCAAGGTCGATGTGATCGCCGTCGGCACGCTACCTCTACATTTACCTACGGGATTAGTTTTAAACCTCAATAATTGTTATTTAGTGCCAGCTTTGAGCATGAACATTGTATCTGGATCTCGTTTAATACGAGATGGCTACTCATTTAAATCCGAGAATAATGGTTGTTCTATTTATATGGGAGATATGTTTTATGGTCATGCTCCGATGGTCAATGGTTTATTCTTAATGAATCTCGAACGTGATGTTACATATTCATAGTGTGAATACCAAAAGATGTAAAGTTGATAACGATAGTCCCACATACTTGTGGCACTGCCGCCTTGGTCACATTGGTGTCAAGCGCATGAAGAAGCTCCATGCTGATGGACTTTTAGAGTCTCTCGATTATGAATCATTCGACACATGTGAACCATGCCTCATGGGCAAAATGACCAATACTCCGTTCTCCGGAACAATGGAGCGAGCAACCAACTTATTGGAAATCATACATACTGATGTGTGCGGTCCAATGAGCGTTGAGGCTCGCGGAGGATATCGTTATGTTCTCACTCTTACTGATGACTTGAGTAGATATGGGTATGTCTACTTGATGAAACACAAGTCTGAGACCTTTGAAAAGTTCAAGGAATTTCAGAATGAGGTAGAGAATCAACGTGACCGAAAAATAAAGTTCTTACGATCAGATCGTGGGGGAGAATATTTAAGTCGCGAATTTGGCACACACACTTAAGGAAATGTGGAATCGTTTCACAACTCACGCCGCTTGGAACACCTCAACGTAACGGTGTGTCCGAACATCGTAATCGCACTCTATTGGATATGGTGCGATCTATGATGTCTCTTACTGATTTACCGCTATCATTTTGGGGATATGCTCTAGAGACAGCTACATTCACTTTAAATAGGGCACCGTCTAAATCCGTTGAGACGACACCGTATGAATTATGGTTTGGGAAGAAACCTAAGCTGTCGTTTCTAAAAGTTTGGGGATGCGATGCTTATGTCAAGAAACTTCAACCTGAAAATCTCGAACCCAAGTCGGAAAAATGCGTCTTCATAGGATACCCTAAGGAAACCATTGGGTATACCTTCTACCTTAGATCCGAAGGCAAGATCTTTGTTGCCAAGAACGGATCCTTTCTGGAAAAAGAGTTTCTCTCGAAAGGAGTAAGTGGGAGGAAAGTAGAACTCGATGAAGTACTACCTCTTGAACCGGAAAGTAGTGCAGCTCAGGAAAATGTTCCTGTGGTGCCTACATCTACTGAAGAGGAAATTAATGATGATGATCAAGGTACTTCGAATCAAGTTGCTACTGAGCTTCGAAGGTCCACGAGGACACGTTCCACACCAGAGTGGTATGGCAACCCTGTCCTGGAAATCATGTTGTTAGACAACGGTGAACCTTCGAACTATGAAGAAGCGATGGCGGTCCCAGATTCCAACAAATGGCTTGAAGCCATGCAATCCGAGATAGGATCCATGTATGAAAACAAAGTATGGACTTTGACAGACTTGCCCGATGATCGGCGAGTGATAGAAAACAAATGGATCTTTAAGAAGAAGACGGACGCGGATGGTAATGTTACCATCTATAAAGCTCGACTTGTCGCTAAGGGTTATCGGCAAGTTCAAGGGGTTGACTACGATGAGACTTTGTTCTCCCGTAGCGAAGCTGAAGTCCGTCCGAATCATGTTAGCAATTGCCGCATACTATGATTATGAGATATGGCAAATGGACGTCAAAACTGCATTCCTTAACGGTTATCTTAAGGAAGAACCGTATATGATACAGCCGGAAGGTTTTGTCGACCCTAAGAATGCTAACAAGGTATGCAAGCTCCAGCGATCCATTTATGGGCTGGTGCAAGCATCTCGGAGTTGGAACATTCGCTTTGATGAGATGATCAAAGCGTTTGGGTTTATGCAGACTTATGGAGAAGCCTGCGTTTACAAGAAAGTGAGTGGGAGCTCTATAGAATTTCTCATATTATATGTAGATGACATACTTTTGATGGGAAATGATATAGAACTTTTGGACAGCATTAAGGCCTACTTGAATAAGAGCTTTTCAATGAAGGACCTTGGAGAAGCTGCTTATATATTAGGCATCAAGATCTATAGAGATAGATCAAGACGCCTCATAGGTCTTTCACAAAGCACATACCTTGATAAGATATTGAAGAAGTTCAATATGGATCAGTCTAAGAAGGGGTTCTTGCCTGTGTTGCAAGGTGTGAAATTGAGCTCAGCTCAATGTCCGACCACAGCAGAAGATATAGAAGAGATGAGTGTCATCCCCTATGCCTCAGCCATAGGGTCCATTATGTATGCCATGCTGTGTACCAGACCTGATGTGAACCTTATCGTAAGTTTGGTAGGAAGGTACCAAAGTAATCCCGGCAAGGAACATTGGACAGCGGTCAAGAATATCCTGAAGTACCTGAAAAGGACAAAGGACATGTTTCTCGTTTATGGAGGTGAAGAAGAGCTCATCGTAAAGGGTTACGTCGACGCTAGCTTCGACACTGATCTGGATGACTCTAAGTCACAAACCGGATACGTGTATATGTTGAATGGTGGAGCAGTAAGCTGGTGCAGCTGCAAGCAGAGCATCGTGGCGGGATCTACATGTGAAGCGGAGTACATGGCACCCTCGGAGGCAGCGCATGAAGCAATTTGGGTGAAGGAGTTCATCACCGACCTAGGAGTCATACCCAATGCGTCAGGGCCGATCAAACTCTTCTGTGACAACACTGGAGCTATTGCACTTGCCAAGGAGCCCAGGTTTCACAAGAAGACCAGGCATATCAAGCGTCGCTTCAACTCCATTCGTGAAAATGTTCAAGATGGAGACATAGAAAATTGCAAAGTGCATACGGATCTGAATGTTGCAGATCCATTGACTAAACCTCTTCCGTGAGCAAAACAGGATCAACACCAGAACTATATGGGTGTTCGATTCATCACAATGTACCTAGATTATTGACTCTAGTGCAAGTGGGAGACTGTTGGAAATATGCCCTAGAGGCAATAATAAAAGGATTATTATTATATTTCCTTGTTCATGATAATTGTCTTTTATTCATGCTATAATTGTGTTATCTGGAAATCGTAATACATGTTTGAATACATAGACACCAACATGTCCCTAGTAAGCCTCTAGTTGACTAGCTCGTTGATCAACAGATAGTCATGGTTTCCTGACTATGGACATTGGATGTCATTGATAACGAGATCACATCATTAGGAGAATGATGTGATGGACAAGACCCAATCCTAAGCATAGCACAAGATCGTATAGTTCGTTTGCTAGAGCTTTTCCAATGTCAAGTATCTTTTCCTTAGACCATGAGATCGTGTAACTCCCGGATACCGTAGGAGTGCTTTGGGTGTACCAAACGTCACAACGTAACTGGGTGACTATAAAGGTATACTACGGGTATCTCCGAAAGTGTCTGTTAGGTTGACACGGATCGAGACTGGGATTTGTCACTCCGAATGACGGAGAGGTATCTCTGGGCCCACTCGGTAATGCATCATCATAATGAGCTCAAAGTGACCAAGTGTTTGGTCACGGGATCATGCATTACGGTACGAGTAAAGTGACTTGCCAGTAACGAGATTGAACGAGGTATTGGGATACCGACGATCGAATCTCGGGCAAGTAACATACCGATTGACAAAGGGAATTGTATACGGGGTTGCTTGAATCCTCGACATCATGGTTCATCCGATGAGATCATCGAGGAGTAAGCGGGAGCCAACATGGGTATCCAGATCCCGCTGTTGGTTATTGGCCGGAGAGCCGTCTCGGTCATGTCTACATGTCTCCCGAACCCGTAGGGTCTACACACTTAAGGTTCGGTGACGCTAGGGTTGTAGAGATATGAGCATGCAGTAACCCGAAAGTTGTTCGGAGTCCCGGATGAGATCCCGGACGTCACGAGGAGTTCCGGAATGGTCCGGAGGTAAAGAATTATATATGGGAAGTCGAGTTTCGGCCATCGGGAAAGTTTCGGGGGTCATCGGTATTGTACCAGGACCACCGGAAGGGTCCCGGGGGTCCACCGGGTGGGGCCACCTATCCCAGAGGGCCCCATGGGCTGAAGTGGGAGGGGAACCAGCCCCTAGTGGGCTGGTGCGCCCCCCCCCCCTTGGGCCCCCCCTGTGCCTAGGGTTGGGAACCCTAGGGGAGGGGGCGCCTCCACTTGCCTTGGGGGGCACTCCACCCCCTTGGCCGCCGCCCCCCTGGGGACCCTATATATAGAGGGGGGAGGGAGGGCAGACGCACCCATGCCCCTGGCGCCTCCCTCTCCCACTCCAACACCTCCTCCTCCTCCGTAGAGCTTGGCGAAGCCCTGCCGAAGTACTACCTCTCCACCACCACCACGCCGTTGTGCTACTGCTGGAGCCATCTTCCTCAACCTCTCCCTCCTCCTTGCTGGATCAAGGCGCGGGAGACGTCATCCGCTCCGTACGTGTGTTGAACACGGAGGTGCCGTCCGTTCGGCGCTAGGATCTCCGGTGATTTGGATCACGATGAGTACGACTCCCTCAACCCCGTTCTCTTGAACGCTTCCGCTCGCGATCTACAAAGGTATGTAGATGCACTCCGATCACTCGTTGCTAGATGAACTCATAGATAGATCTTGGTGAAACCGTAGAAAAATTTTATTTTCTGCAACGTTCCCCAACACGAAGCAGATCCACACAAGGCCACCAACGAAGGTTCGTCCACCGGCAAGGGGACCCCGCAGACCACGACCTACTACCAAGACCACTCACCGGGAAGTCCAACCACGCCGCTCACCGATGTCCAGCCACCAGAGCAAGCTGGAATCCGGCCAACACGTCCGCCAAGGCCGCCGCAGTTGCGCCGCCGCCCTACCAGCCACAGGCCGAGGCAAGGGCGGCGCCCGCAGCCCAGGTCATCTTGGACCCGCGGCGCTGGCCAGGCCGGACCTGGAGCAGCCGCCGCTGCTCGGAGCAGCCACCATCGCCGGCCCACCAGCGCGCACCACCAGCCATCCACGTCCATAGCCACCCGACGAGATCCAGGTCGGGTCGTGACCTAGACCACCGCCGCCAGCGCTGCAGGGACGCTCGCCACCTCCCAGCCGCCCAGCCACCGGATCTGTGCATCACCGCGACCGGGAACCCGCCGGACCCGCGCCCCCATGAGCAGCGTCGCCTGCGCCACCGGAATCCCGAACAGGGGAGGGAGGGAGATGCCCCTCCACCGCCCGCGGCGCACGAGCTTCGCCCGGCGGCGCGCTCCAACGGCGGCGAGGGGGAGGAGCCGAGAGGGGGAGCTTGGGCTGGCGGCGGGTCTAGGGCTCCCGGACGTGCGCGCGGGGCGCGTCGCGGGTGCGAGGGGGGGGTCCAAGACGCAAGATGGGAAATATCGTTTGATGATCCATTTGGCAGCAACATGTATGGAAATAATCATGGATTGGACAAAAAGGCTGCATTCATTTTCTCCTTCAATAAGATTGAAGTTGTGTTTCAGTGTTGTGTTCTTTTCTTTACCTTGAGAAGCATAAGTATGACCCCCTGATTTCAACAGGATTCTAAGAACAAATTATGTGGGTTGAAGAAAGATAAGGAGCATGGTTGAGTCTCAGTTGTGTGCATATAAGAGGTTCTTTCTTCTCTTCCTTTTTTTGCGTGCATATAAGAGGTTCTTTCTTCTCTTCCTTTTTTTGCGGGAATATGAAGCCGGCAGGTCATTGCTCAGTAAAAGAATGAACCTCAAGAGCGGAAGTGATGAGGCAGCTAAATGTAAACAAGGCGAAATTGAACACATAGGTAATTTTGGTGTTCCCGTTGCGTTTTCCACTATGTTGGGTTCAATATATAAAAAATCCGGGAAGGTAGCTCATGAATGAAAAATGTTCAGAGTAACTATTGAGAGCTTTTCAAGTGCAGAATTATCTAGAAAAACTACATAGATTGATCATAAGAAATAATTTGATTCTAGGAGTAAAAGGTGTGTATACACAGTATGATATATCTCAACAATTTGTTAATCTTTTTTTTCTATTAAAAGGATTACAACCTTACCTGAACTACAGTGCAGTAGTCTGAGTTAAGCAGTACCTAAATCGATCACATAATGTAACATCACGGTCAATTTAGGAGTTGCTGGCCTCACTATCCATTGAAGATAACTGCGATTAAGCGATGGCTTACATAGGGAAGAAAAACAATGAAGAAGAGTGGTCTAAATGAGTTTGTCCGGCTATCACTACAATGTTAAATTTTTGTTATTAAGCTGAACTGTATGCGTCAGTAGCTTGACTGTAACAGATCCTAGGGGAAATTTAACATACTAATCACTATTTAGGGAAATATTATGCTTTTTTCTAACACTTCAGCACCATTGATCAAGGTTTTAGTGCAATATTTAGAAACATTGAAAACATTGCTCCTGTTTACCTTCTATTATTAATCGCACAAACAAATTCTAATGTCAATTTACTGGATTACATATCAGGATGTATTTGCTAATGATATGTTGGAGTTTATTAGCAGCATGCCAATATATCCTTTCTCACTCCCTGACTGTCCTGTCCTGTGTGTGTCACAGAATTTTGTTTTAAGGACAACCTTTTGAGGTGTAATACGGATGCGCTGTTTGGTTGGTACATGCCCTGCATTAGGTGTTATTTTTTTTCCATGGTATTCATTCACTTTAGAAATTATCTGCACCCTATTTGGACAGTGCAGCAACTGCTTTGTCTGCTTTGTTCTGTAGCAGGTAACAGTGCAGAGTCACTTAGTTGCTTATATGAAATGAAACCACCATCAGAATTAGTTCTCATGTTCATTTGAAGATCATGGCTACCGGATTTTATCCATTAGAATTAGCTCTCATATTCATTTTCAAGACCATGGTTACGGATTTTAGCTTTTCTATAGGCGCCTACTGGAATAATGTATTTACCAGGCATTTTTAACTTCTATGTTACTAGGCATGTGAAATATGTTTAAAATTTATTATTTTACCTTGTAAATCGTCAACAGAGCAACCAACTCATGTAGCACTAGAAACTTCGCTATGTTGTACTACATTTTTTGTGGAATAATGTATACTCCGTTAATGGCATGTTTAACTTCTGGGTTACTAGGCATGTGAAATCTGTTTGAAATAATATTTTTTGAAAATATTTTTATCTTGGAAATCTTCAGTGAAGCAAGCAACTTATGTATAGCACTAAAAACTTCGCTTTGTTCTCGTAACACCGTTTGATGGAGGACTTTATTTAGGGGATGGAAGACTTATTTCCTTTGTTGATTGTTGCAGGAATCTGTAAGGTATTCACAATGGCGGAGGTCTTCAGGTGAGCAACCATGATGACGGTTGAAGAAGCCGCCGATGCTACCAGATTTCAGGTTTCTGCGTGATTTTTGGACTATTTACAAATCTTGAAGCAGATGTTTCACCTCCTGGTTCAGAATTTAACGTTCCTTGTGTTATTCTACCCTGAAACTCAGATTGCGAAGAGTGTGCCTGATGTTCTTTAGTTAAGCTTTTAGTTATGTTAATTATATATAAGTTCATTGGTGATATTTTCATTACAATGCATGGAACTTTTTTGTGTCAGCAATTGTTATGCAGATTTAAACCAGTGAACCAATACGTCATGCTTTGACATTTGCTATGTGGACTTAGGACTTGCACCATTGTGCAGAAATGTCGTGTTCTATGGGTGCTGGAAGGAAGCTGTCGAGATGTATAGTTTGCATTGTGCCAACTCCAATAATGCACACAAATTCTCATCTTCCTCTCAAAGATTTGCAAGTAATATGTCAATTGAACATTGAGTTCGTTATCTAATGCAAAATTAGATACGTGCAAACTTCATAAGAAGTAAAATTAGATACATGCAAACTTTATAAGTGACATATGCTATGTGCACTTCACATCTTGTGAACTTCACAAAAATGCGGGGACGTGTACTTCCTTTTTCAGAAAAAAAAAATCATAGTTACAGATTTTCATGAGGTTAAAAAAGCTCAAGCAATCAGTTGACAATGTTAATATTGGTTATCCAAAATTCACAATCATCCATTTTGCAGTAAGATGTTTCAGTTGTCGATCTTTGTACAATTGACTTCTGTTTTGCCAACTTGACCATCGCAGATCTCAAACAAGTGAATCAAAGTTACGAAACTGCATGTGTGGCTGTTGTATAGTTGAGGCTGTTAAGCAAATCAGCTAGATATACCACATACAATAGAATCATGGGTAATAATCGACCTCCCACACCAGCCAGGTGACTACATTCACTGGTGCACTGCGAGAGAAAATGCTACCCATGTTGCTTTGGACTACATCCGTACTCTATAACATCATGGACGACCATAATTATCATGCTTTTTAAATCTCTTATAATTATCATGCTTTTTAAGTCACCAAGAGAAATCTACTTTCGGCACAGAAGTGAGCCCGCACCAAACAATGGCATGCCAGCAGCTAAATGCGAAAATGAATTCATACGGTAGACTAAGATTCTGGCAAACATATGTGACAATATTTTAGACATCATACAGTTGCACATGTATCCTCAGTGTCCATAAACTGAAGATCCAATAATCACATGCTGTAAGTCGCATGCAAGAACCACTTCATCATGGGCTAATGCCACAGGAGGCTACACCAGATGATCTAAGCTAGCAGTGAACGTACTGTGTTAATCTTAACTCTAATTAATTATAGGATAAATGAAGTTTACAACAGACAACCCACAGCCCACACACTTCAGTTCATTCAAAATAATAAAGCAGTCAACCGACACACTTTAGTTGTCTGGACCAAAATAAAGCACAGCTTCCTTTCCTCTCCTAATAAATATTTGCTTGCTGCACCGATAGAATAAACGCCTCTGACCAAACGCCCACTCTAGGAGGAAGCTGAGACAAGGCATCAACTAGTGCTGTCATGATCCTTTCGTCCCTTGCTGTCACGGTCCTTCTCTCCCTGTCCGTAAAAGAAAGAAAGAAAAATCAATCAGTCAATGAGTATAATCAATGAGTATTTTGCCAACAAAAGAAACAAGGCATATGTTACCTTCTCTTTCTCTCCTGTTCACTGAATTCAAGTAGAGCCATTCCTACCTTGAATCCAGACTTTGCATCACTTATTCCCCTTATTATGCCATGGTAGGCCTTACATATTGCCTCTCTAACCTTGTTACTATGATCCTCATGAGGATCCTGATCGAGTTGAACAGCCTTTTCCATAACTAAAAGCTTTTCCATAACTGGAGGCAGGTACTTCTCAAACTTTTCACCAAGAGAAAGAGCAATCTGTCCAATGCTTGATAGAATTAGAGGTTGAAGTGTCAATTCTACCATACCTTGATACAGAACTTCCATAATATGATCAAAGCACGGCACAACTTCTTCCTCTTTTCCCTCTTTTCCCAAGACATGGCATATATCACATATAACTTCTAAATAAAGTGGAGAGAGTCGCTTCACACTGAAATATTGTAGCACCATAGGCATGTGTTGTCCAAAATCAGCACCAATGGCATGAGCAAGAGCACCAATGGCAAGGGCTGCTCCATTACGTGCACTTGTACTCTCACGGGTTAAGAGAGGGCACAATAACAGCAACAAACATTTAGCAGACCCCTCAAGTGTATCTCCAAGCTTGTGGATTAAGACTTCAACTAGACCACACAGCAAGACCTCAAGTTGGTTCTTCCCCTGAAGAGATGAAATTGCACCATGACCATGAAGCACAGTGTTGAATCTCCTCATGATATGAGACATCAAGCCCATAAGAGCCTCCCAAACTTGTAAGTCCCGGGTGTCACTAACTTTCACAATCTCACTCAATGCTTTATAAGGAGATGCTAGGAAACTAAAAGGGGTCTCCCTAGCCAGATCGGAAGCACGCATGAGAGCATCAATAAGAGGCTTAACAAAAGGTGAAAGCTCACATGAATTTGACTTTGACCCTGACTTTGCATCTTCTCCATAACCTCGTGCAAGAAAATATAGAGCTCCATGCACTTCAATGGACACTTGAGGGACATCACAGCTCCTCTCTATCAAGAGCTCCATGATCCTATCCAGGGACACCACCTCATTTCTCATGATTCTATGTGCACCCACAAGCTCAAACAGCCGCCCAAGAGTCCATGCAGCCCTGCCTCTTACACCTTCCGCCTGATATTCCATCAAGGCAAGCAATAAATCAACTAGAGGAGCAAGCTGCTTGACTGAGGGACCTTCGAGGATAAAACCTAATGGAGACAATGCAGCTATCTTATGTGGCCCATTCATGTTCTCCTCAACAAAATGCATCACAGTGGGGACAACTCCACCCTTCAGAATTCTAGCTGCAAGGCCTAGGCATGTCATGGAAATGACTGGTAAAGTCTCATCTTCCTCTTGTTCCCAATTGTCTTCAAGGTTTACTCCCTTTTGTTCCACATTTTCATCTCCCTCTTCTTCTTGTTCCCCGGTCAGAGAAATGTTTCCATCTCCCTCATCTTCATCTCCCTGTTTCCAAATGTCCATTTGTTCTAAATCCCTCTCTTCTTCATTTAAGTAAGTTTGTAGGAGAAGTGGGACCAATGAATAGAGAAGACCAGTAAAGTAAGATTCATCTTTATCTTCTTCTTCTTCTTCTTCTTCTTCTTCTTCTTCTTCTTCTTCTTCTTCTTCTTCTAGCCAATCAATCTCTTTTTCGCAAATAGTGATCCACAACTTGATACATTGGACTTTAAGTGATTCCACATCTCCATTCAAAGCTTGCATTGTAATATGCATCAGCACTTCTATGTCGGGTTCGAATTTGGTATGACAAGTGGATGCAATTGCAACGAGGCACTCAAATGCTGCCTCTGGGATCTCTGTTCCAGATGTTCTATAAGCCACAGCAAAAACTGCCTCTATAGCACCTCTCCAATCATGGCCTTCAAACTTAGTAAACTCAAAAATGTTGTGTAAAGCTTTAAGGGCTGCCAGATGGACTTGAGAACCTAGCACCTCGTCGTTCAGTGCACTGATGACACTAGCAATAACATCATCCACTTGATCCCGCTTGACAACGTTAGGGATCTTTGCCTTGAAGATATACTGGAGCACCTCTAGAGTTGCTTGCTTTAGGGAAGAAGATAAACTTGCCATGTTGTCCATTAATTTACCAACAAGGTCCAGCCACTGATTCCGGGGTATCTCCATGCATGCAACCCTCGCAATAACTTCTGCAATAACTTTTGACGAGGGGTGCCTTGAATGAGATGGCCTTGAATCAATTTCTAGTGTCATGAGCAAGTTATTCTTAATCTCTAATCGGATAGATTTATCCACGCTGAGCCATTTTAGACAAATTAGATCCTTGTGTGCATCCTTGAGTGCAGGATCCTTCGAGTCCAAGGAGTTCTTAAGGGTGATGGCAGCAAGTACCCTAGACTCTTCTGGAATCCCCTCCCTCACGAGCTCAGATGATAAATATAGCAGAAAGTTGGGAAGATCACGATTTTGGAGCCGCTTTAGCATGTCTTCTCCTATTGACCTTATGTTGTTATCTGGGTTGGAAGCATGTGTGAGAGCATCATTTACATCAATTGATTCATCCATATCACCTTTCTTGGGCAAGTCCCCCTAGCAAACATCCAAGATAGAAAAAAAACAAATTAACCCCCCAAAGTAAGGTATGTAAGAACCAAATAAATGGATGGAGAACTAATTGCTATGTTACTTGGAACATATAACCATAGTTGGAAGAAGAAATAAAAACTTCATTAGCAGGAGCCTTGAAGTCACAACTAAAATACTACGAGTAAAATAACTAAAATACTAGGACTAAATAACTAAAATAGGAGGGACTAAAATAACTTAAAATACTAGGACTTAAATATTAGTAGGAGAAAATTACAAGAAAACTAGTAATCATAGTCAAACGGAAGAAACTTGAAGAACAAAATTTAGAAGAAAATAGTCATAGTTAAGTCATATACATCCCAAGACATGAAACAAAGAAAGCACTGAACAAGATAATTCTTAATAGTATAAACTAGAAAAAATAACTAAAAGCATCATTCTTGATAGCTTAAAGATAGATAGTATCCCTTGCTAATAATCATAGTCTACAACAAAAACAAAAAACTAGGAGCAAATTTACAGCAAAGCCTCCAGCACAAAGGGCTATAATACTACCATGAAGTATAGTGTAAATACAAAATGAGTCATCATTAGTACTACAACACAAAGACAGAGAGAGGACCATTATGCCTTATAGCAAAAATTGATGGATAAATGCCTATATCTATGAAACTTAATACAAAACATATCTTAAAGCAAAAATATATACAAAGTACCAAATGGACTGGGCTAGTTTTAGTTCCAAAGGGTAGTGCATGAACATCCTTTAACTAAGATTAAAAAACTAATAATTCAAACGGGAGCAATATAAGCTAAACCAAAAAATCCTCTAACCACGATTAATCAAGAACTAATAATCAGGGCATATAAGCTACACAGAACTACGAATGAGGGACCTTAAGAGGAACATCAACGTGAGGAGACAGAGAGAGGACCATTATGCCTTATAGCAAAAATTGATGGATAAATGCCTATACCTATGATACAAAACATATCTTAAAGCAAAAATATATACAAAGTACCAAATGGACTGGGCTAGTTTTAGTTCCAAAGGGTAGTGCATGAACATCCTTTAACTAAGATTAAAAAAACTAATAATTCAAACGGGAGCAATATAAGCTAAACCAAAAAAATCCTCTAACCACGATTAATCAAGAACTAATAATCGGGGCATATAAGCTACACAGAACTACGAATGAGGGACCTTAAGAGGAACATCAACGTGAGGAGAGAAAAAACAGGTTAACTATACCTAACTATCCCCAGAACCAAAAGAGCACAACCACCTCCCCAAAGCAACAACAAATCAACCTTCCCTATAGATTGTTGTCCCTGGTCACTTAGTGTAATATGGGATCATCACTGTCAAAACTTAAACTTCTTAGAAGACCTGGCCTTGCAATTAGAGATGAGAGTGGTGAGGAGCTAGCCAGGCGGCGATTAGAGGTAAGGATCCAATAGATCTTACCAGCAAAAGGAGGACGCCGGCCGTTTCCAGTCGTGCGCCTCCCCTAGCTCGGGAGTTCGATTGCGGTGTGTCAGTAGCTCAAGAACTGGCGGCGGCGAGCGGATGTCCAAGGGAAGCCCTAAAGAGTTCGAGGCGGCGAGCGGATGTCCAAGGGAAACCCTATAAGTAAATTCTACGGTGTCTCAGTCACGTTCCAAGCCGTGGGACAGGCTATTGTCATGGATACCCCTCAAAAAAAAAAAAGGCTATTGTCATGGATCCCCTAATAAGAGCTCCTACTCCGCGCCTTCAGCGCCAACTAACCAACGGCGTTTCCTAAACGGCGCCCGTAGCGCTCGTTTCTTTGTTATTTACAAACTGGCGCACACCCTTTTGCCACGTTGGGCCGGCCCAGTTTCACTTTTTTTTTTCTGTTTCTAAACTGCACAAAACAGTCGAGCGCTGGATTCGAACCTGCAACATGCCAGATTTAGTGATCGACCCAATAGCCACCCCGCCACATCACATGGTGTGATTAGATTCAGGTCTATAATTATTTTCTTCTTTCTTCATATTCTTTTTTTTTTCTCTGTCCATTTTGTCTTTCTTTTTTCAAATTCGTGAACTTTTTCTTCAAATAGATAACTTTTTTCAAAATACACAAACGTTTTTTCGAAGTCATAAACTTCTTTTCCAAACCGATGAACTCTTTTTCAAATTCGTTGAACCTTTTTCAAATCTTTTGTAAACTTTTTTCAAAATTGATGAACATGTTTCAAAGTTGATGAACTTTTTTCAAATTCGTGAACTTTTTCCAAAATTAGATGAACATTTAAAAAAATCTGTGAGCAGTTTGTTTCGATTTTCTTGTCAAAATGACGACTTTATTCAAATTCGATGAACTTTTTTCAAAATCGTTGAACTTTTTTTTTCAAATTCGATGAACTATTTTCAAAATTTATGAAATTTTCTTAAAATTCATGAACTTTTTTATATTTTTGTGAACTTTTTAAATTCAATGAAGTTTTTTTAGATGCACGAATATTTTCAAATTCATAGACTTTTTTTAATGCACAATGTTTTTTTTCTAAATTCATGAACTTATTTTTATTAGTGATTTTTTCTAAATTCATGAACTTGTTTCAATGCTTTGGAAACTCAACGGTGCATTGTTCAAACGATGAGTGGTCAGGTCACGCGAACGACCGTGCGATACTCTCCCAGCAAAAAAAAAAGACCGTGCGATGCGTCTGGAGCGAGCTGCCTGTAGAACGATCGATCGAGCGGTCGCTGGTCTTTGATGGGCCGGCCCAATACACCAGGCGCGTGAGCGCCGGCTGGTCAAGTGGCGCTTAAGGCGCCCTTTAGGAGCTCCCCCAACCAACTGGCTCTTCCCAAAAAAGAAAAGAAAAAAACTAACCAACTGACTGTCGCAGCACCGCCTTGCTGGGCTGGCCCACGAACGGGTAACACGAGTGGACAAAAAAATCCTAAAAAGGTGGCAACACCAGGATTCGAACTCACGCCTTTGCTTTCTAAACCCGCTTAGCTAGTAGAACCACCTACCACTTTTGGTCGGCAGTGCCTCGACAGTATAATTAAGGATGATATGGGCTGCGTGGTTCCAAAAAAGTGAAAGTTCACAGATTAATAAAAAGTTTGCAATTTTTTTTCAAAATAGAAAAGGCTCACGTATTCAAAAAAGTTGACAAATAATGAAAATTGTTCACGAAATTTCAAAAAGATCACTAATTTTAGAAAATTTCCTTTGTTTGAAAACAGTTCACAGATTTGAAAAAGTTCACGTGAACGGCGGGTGGTGTCCTCGTATGGGGGATTTGAAAAAGCTCGATTAGTGATGTTTGTTTAAATAGAAAACCGACGGTAGGGTTTCCTTCGCCGCCGCGCCGCCATGCCGTCGCTTCCGGCAGCCCTCGCCACCATCTTCCGTCCCCAATCACCGTTGTAGTCCTCCCCCGCCGGTAAATAGCCTTGACGGAGCCCTAGCCACCGTCTCCCTGGAGCACGGCGCCCGTCGATATTCACGATGGAGCGCCGGTGAACGTCCTGATCGTGGGCGAGGACCCCGCCGAGGCGACTAACCTCGCCACCGCGCGACTCCCCTAGCATCTCTGCCATCGCCTCGCGCTGCCGTGTGCAAGGACCAAGGATACCACCGGCTCTCCTTGATATCTCTGTCTCCACTCTCCCGAGGTGCGAGGACTTCGCCGGCGTCAAAGCCACTGCCGGGCGGGACGCGCAGACGCCCGAGGGGCGCGGCGCTCCTCTCCTGGTGCAGCGCACAAGGGAAGGAGGAGGGGATCGAGCTGCCGGCACACCACCCGCCGTTCGCCCCTGGTCCAGACTTTGTCGAAACTCCATCTATCGGTTCTGCACTTAGGTATTCACTGAAGGAAACCTTGCAATTTCCTGATATATCTTCATGGTTGTTGAAGCCAAGCTAACATCTCATCTGCTTTTTAATTACGCCCTATCCCAACCTGAAAATTCCTATTTATATGACTAATGAATCCTGTGTCAAGACTAAGTATGTACGAACAGTTTTGCAAAATTTACTTTCTTTAACTGATGGTCTGGAGTAGTGTCTTATACGTGGTTAGATAATGCGGTGGGGAATTTTTCTCATGTACATCTTATATATCAGAAAATGTTGCGCTTGGAATGATCTGTGCCAGTTATTAGTGTTTGTGGTCATGTGTTTCCTGTAGATCAAATATATATTTGCAATTTTGGATCAGTATACGAGCTTTGAAATTCAGAATTGCATTTACTGTTTTTCTTTTTGGCGCAGAAAGAAGTAGTTAGTGTTAAACATATGGTAGACCGAGCGACTTACCAATGACAATTTGTCTGGAGATCTCTGATGTTTTCTGTACACTTCTGTGGTTGAAAACCTGAAACGATTTGTGTAACTGATAGGTCTGTTGCTTTACTCCTACACTGCTTAATTAACCTGCGATTAATTTCGATATTTGATTTTTGGCAAGCAGATCATCGGACTATAGATTATTGATCATGCATGAAATGTTGTAAAGGAAAAGAATCTACATTTGCATGCTTGATTTGAAGACTTGCTAGCTGGGTGAAGAAGCTTTCTGACAAACATCCAAATAACTCTAATAGGCCAAGTTGAGCATATGTTAGATGGTCTAGATGACATGGATGGTGTCGAGGATGTGCGTTTTGATGAGCTCATAGGCATGCAAGGCGTAGTATTTCACTTGGTTGGGAACGCAATTACAGTAAGCATCTCTTCTTTGTCTTATTTTAGTTAGACAAATGTGTTTCCTTCAGGTTTACATGTATTTGTACAGATATTCTGACTAATATTTTCATGCTATGCAAAATACTAGACCTTGTTTCCTCATAAGCTATGGTTGAACAGCATTTGTATTGATTATCTTTAGTCTTTACTATGTTCCCTCCATATAGTTAGCCAGTTAGATACCTTATCTTGGCTTCCACGTTAACATGATGTTCAGCACTTTTATCTGTCACATATGACATATCTATCTTTATTTCTTTTTCCCTTTATTGGTGTCTCATTTCACTCCCAGAAATGTCATGTTAATAAGTGGCATGTGGGAAATATGTTTTTTCCAAAAATTTAGAAGCATTTAGGAGTCTTCATGTGTCCATAAAAATTGTTCTATGTATGTGTGTTCTGTGTGTTGTCGCATGCTTGTGCTGCTTGCACATCTGGCCGAAGATCAAGTCAAGATGCTTAGCTCATGTACTTGTTTCTCTGTACATTCAGATTCACATTCAAATTCTTTCAGGAAATTCACCGTACAAACCACCCTTTTATTTAGAGAAAAAATACACTACAAAGTTTCATATTTGCTCATGTCTATTTTGAACTCGCGGCTCTCGGAGGGCCTCAGTTGACGACGTCACGCAGCGGCAGGGCGGTGGTTCACCGACGACGATGGCGGCGCTTCAGCCGCCCATATTCTCCTCCCCATTCTTCATTTTATAGCCCCCACCTCCACCCAAATGGTTTTCCACCATTGCCCCTCACAAACATGCCTCTGCCGCCTATGCCCCTATTCCGCCTACTTCTCCAAGGTTGCCCACCCTCCGGGTGCCTGCCCCTTAGTCACCACCCCATGCGGCGCCCCCCACTTATCAGCCACTGTCCCCAGATGACCATTGCACACCACAACTCGCCTCTCTCAGTTTCTATACCCCGCAGCTCGCCACCTCCCTGGCGTGAAATTAGAGTGTTACGGAAAAATCAAGAGATATGGAGGAACAGAGATTGCTCATTGTAATTCAGTTGCTAAACTAAACCATGTAACTCGATCAGGTTCCGCCTTACACATAGCCAAATGTTTGAGTGATAGTTATACTACACTAGCATCTATATTCAAATTTGACAGAAATAGCAATAAAACCTATTAATTTTGAAAGGATGCAGAAAATACTGTTGTTTGGATCTATTGCACAACGCAAAAAAGGTAAAATCAGTGTAAGCTTTTTAAAGGTCCCATTTTTTCCTAAAAAAGTTTGACTGTTGTTTCACATGACAAATCTACCCTCAAATGCATCAACATTCCTACGTGGAACAAATGCATTGGCATATCATGTGCATGGGAAGACGTGTGGTACTATGGCAGTTTGTTTTATTTGTTTCTTTCTATGTTGATACAGGTAACTTCAGCACATATATCACAATGGATGACAAGTATATGTATAAATTTAGATTTTGTCCAATCTGTTGTACATTGCATTGCTATTTCTTTAGTCGGTGTAATTTTTTAACCATGGTAACAACGCTCAATTTGCCTAGCTCAAATGATGTTGAAGCTGAGAAGCAACAGTAGGTAGAATACATTGGTCTGAATTTTTGCACCAAGATTCAAATAATACCACAGCTCATATGATGCACAGTATTTCTGAAAATATAGGAGCCTATGGTCAGATTGAGGTTAGGACTTGGGACAACGAGAATAAATATGACATATCCCGTACCGGCGTCCCGAAGAATCCTACTCTCAATTGGTCCATCATTTTTGTCATTAGCAACCCGTCATTTTTCTCCCGCTGCAACGCACGGGCATTTGTGCTAATAATAATAAAGCACGGGTTGAGCTTCTCGGGTTCACCGTCGCACACCTTTTGCAAAAAAGCCCATGTGTTTTTCGGTAATTGAACCCGCGGTACTTTTTAAAGTGGATATTTGTGAGAAAACGTTTCGTTTTTATAGAAAGAACCATGTGGTTTTGAGTATTCAACCTTGCGTTGCTCTCGTTTTGGGGCTGCTTGATGCAGAACGTCGGCGACGGCTGAAGCTTGCAGGGACCGAATACGTGCACGACGGGGGCTGGGGAGGCTGATCCGGAGACGGGTGGCGAGGCGGGGGTCGCCGGTGACGACGAGGAAGGCCAGAGCGCGGCTTCCCGGACGGATCCATGGCATCCGCGGGTCTTGGGCAGAAATGGGACAGGGTGGTGAGGGAGAGAAGTGAGAAAGGAGGGGCGGTGCGGCGACATGAGGTCAGACGAGGTTGCGGTGGCGCGGTGCAGGGTACAGCCGCGGCGGTGGTGGCCATGCGCGTCATGGGGACGGAGGCGAGCGGCTCGGCCATGGTGCCGCGATGAAGCAGGAGAGGAGGAGCATTGAGGTGAGGCGAGGAAGAGCGAGGCCGGCGGCGGTGCAACCTCGCCGGGGTGGGCCGGAACCGGCCAGTGCCGGGGATCGGGCGCGCGCTTGGGGCGCCTCCCCTGACGGCACGAGGTGGGAGAAAGGAATCGAGGCTGTCCAAGGAATCGATTGGATTGCTTTTTTTGAGGGGTAACAAATTGGATTGCTTTTTTTGAGGGGTAAAAGATTGGATTGCTAGGTTACGTTAAGGTGGGTGTGGCTGGGCTGGACCTTAGGCCGAATGGGCGGCCGGTTTAGATACTGCTCTCTCTCTCTCTCTCCTAATTCTCACATTTTCTCTGTTTATTAGATATAAATAGATAAAGAGTAGAAAGAAGAGAGAATTAGGAATGGGGTTTTGGCAAGGTGCTATTTTTGCTGGACTCGCAAAAATGTGCTTCTTCCAAGAAAATTAGAAGTGGGCAATACAAGGTTTAAATTCAAACACATTTGAATTTATTCAAATAGGTTAGAACTATGACAAGGTTTTAGAAGTGTCCAAATAAATTGAAAATTTTGGTGGACCTTGGTAAAGTATTAAAATGGTGATTGGGAAAGTTTGGGTACAAAACTTGAAGTATAAAAAGGCATTTGATTTTTTGAAAAGCTTAAAAAGGAATTTGGAAAAGCAATTGTATAAAATGGAAGGAAAGATCAAATGATTTTCTGAAAAACTTCATAGTTTTTAATTTGGTGTGAAGCATTATAAATGGCATGATGAAATGAAAATGCATAAAATAAAATAAGAAACATTATAAAATATGCAAGTTAGTGGAAGGTAGGGAATTTATAGGTTAAAAGATCAAAAATAAAAAAACGGTGGAATTATAGGCAGGTGACGAGTCGTGCTGGCAGGGAGAAGCCTGCCTCCCGCACTCGTCATCTACTCATGAGGAGGACTCGAAGTCTCGCGTAAAGCAGGCCATTGTCCTCGGTGCTCCTCCAATAATGTTGGATCCCCGTGTCCTAGCATCTCACCACTCATTGAGTCAAGGCCGAGTTTAGGTTGCTTGAGCGGAGTATGACTTAATTCGTAACCATGTACGGTTCTGTCTGGTTTGATTTCACCATTTTAGGTCATGAACAAACATGTATTGGATGGATAAAGGCAATGTGCATGATTCATAAACATAGGTCAAGCAGAGTCTATCAATTCCTTGAGATTATAACCATGTCTACACAAGTCATTTTGTGTATTGAAGTTGAAGAGCGTAGCACGGTTGATGAGTTGAAGCGGTATGAAAACATTAACTTTTATTAAAAATAAGGATATTTCCATGTTTAACCTTATTATCAACATTTATTAAAATTGCATATAAAAAAGGTGCACAATGACACATGAAACATGTTGTGCCCCTTTTATTGCCCGGTGCAACGCACGGGCATTTATACTAGTAATCTATATATCTATATCTTAAAAAAATCTATATATCTATATCTTGTCTAAAAATAATAATCTATATTAAAAAGACCCAAAGAGGATGTCTAATCAATCTCGGTCGTAAAATCATGTCAATCCAACAATCTATATTGCTCCAATAGCGAGCGCTTAATATGTTTAGCATGTAATTAATTCATATCAAATGTCAATTTCTACACTATCCACGTAATAAATGTGAATTGATATCCTACATAATACCAACATGCAATTTATTTTCTTTTTAATACTCCCTCCATCCCAAAATTATTGTCTTAGACTTGTCTAAATACAGATGTATCTAGTTATGTTTTAGTGTTAGATACATTCGTATCTAGACAAATCTAAGACAAGAATTTTGGGACGAAGGAAGTACCAACGTTCATTGCACATACGCATTTACTAGTAATAAAAAAGCTCTTGTCATGGAGGTATATGCCTAGCCCCCACTCCTTTTGTATATTACTTTTCCTTTGTGTTTTTAAATCTTTCTCGGTGTGTAATCTATACCCAATAATAAAGCAGGGTTCATTTCTTCGATTATATAGATTTTCTCTATTTGAGGTAGTACTAACTTGTTTCTCTGGGTTTTTTGTTCCTTCAGGGACCTCCTATATGATGCAGAGTGCGGCACAAAGGCTCGGCACACTACTGGGTCGGCCCATCGACGCGAAGCCACTTCTTTTTTTAAAAGAACATGAAAAAGCAACGGAACGGGTCAGCCCAATAAGAAACGCCTGCAGGTGCCTGTTGGTGAACCAATAATCTATATCTTGTCAATAATCTATATATCTATATCTTAAAAATATATATATATATCTATATCTTGTCTAAAAATAATAATCTATATTAAAAAGACCCAAAGAGGCAGATCCAATCAATCTCGGTCGTTAAATCATGTCAATCCAACAATCTATATTGCTTCAACAGCGAACGCTCAATATATTTAGCGTGTAATTAATATCATATCAAATATCAACTTCTACACTATCCACGTAATAAATGTGAATTGATATCCTACATAATACCAACATGCAATTTATTTTCTTTTTAATACTCCCTTCATCTCAAAATTCTTGTCTTAGATTTATCTAAATACGGATGTATCTAGTTACGTTTTAGTGTTAGACTAGCATAGCCCGCGCGGCGGCACGCCGCGCCCATCCGTACGTTGTGTTTATACAGATCATAAAAGGCATTGTTATATTTGTAACGACAGAATCGTCCATGGCTAGAACCCAGAAAGAGTATATGCGATGAGTCAAGTATAATAAAAGATGGAAAATAAGTATATTTATTGCAGCTATGCAAGATGCATAATGATGAACGAAAGGGTGCACGCTGATACATTACTAATAAGGTCTACTTATATTGGCACCATATGTACAGTCCATTTTCCTCGCTGATATATTACTAATAAGGGCTACTTATGGTGGCTACGCTTTGCTCCTGTGTATGAAATGATGGGATCCTTGTTGTGATAGATGACGTCGGTGTACATGCAAAGACTCACAGAAATTGTTGCATATTTCCGCCAAGATCACTGCTTGTCTTGCATATTCATTCTGTTGGGTACATATTTGCTGGCGAGCCATATTAAATTGTCATTGCTTGTATCGTGCTTTTTCTTGTGTAGTAAAAAGCCTTTCCTTCGCCACTTCAAGTGTGTAGTCCGTGTGTCTAGCATTGCTCATAGCCACCATAAGCCTACGGGGATAAATATCAGATCACCAAATCAAGAAGCTAACTTGAAAGGAAAAAACGAAGCACTCACCAGCAAGTCGTGCATTTCAGCGGTCTCTGAAAATCTGCAGTATCTGCAAAGCATGATAACAAAAAACAGTTTCAGAATCTGTAGATGTTCACGCCTGTAACACCAGGTATTTTCTTAGAGATTTGGTATCTTTATGTTACAAACAATAAAGATATGTCAAAATCTTTTTTCTTTTCTTCAGAATATCTGATCGCTGATTGATCCCCAAAGATCATTATGCGGACGAACCAGGTGCTCGTCGTTGGAGCAACCTACCTCTGATGTATGCATGTGCCAAATACCAAGAGCAACAGTATACAGCACCTCAGGTTGGGATCCCTGCGATGCAGCTGCTTCTCAAGAAATGCCCAATAAATGAAACAACCAAACTTGTTTCTTCAGGCAAATTGCCACAAGTTCTCTAAATCTTCAAAAGCAAAATCATATTTATGTTGACAAAAACATAACAGCAAGTCACCAACTACCTTCACATAACAGCGATCATTGAACTTTGTTTCTCTAGAAACTTTGATTCAACATATAGAGCAGGAAAATGTTTAGAATAACTTAGACGGATGTCTTGACAATAGTGTCAAAAAGTCTTACATTATGGGACGGAGATAGTAACAAATAACGATGGTTCAACTAAAAAGGAGGTTTAAAACTCCATGTCTTACAACTTATGTCGGCAATTAAGTTGGTGGGCTTCTTTCATCGGCTACTAATAATCAAAGAGGCTAGCTCAAGTTGTTCTGTAGAAGTGAATCAAGTGATAAAAAATTAACCATAAAAACAAGGGTGTGTGAATACCCGCACGCTCAATCCATGGTGAGGAAGATTTAGAGAATGTTGATCTGAAGCTGAAGCTCAACTCTGTGTGAATTAACAACTTGAGTGTTGAACCTGAAAGTAAACAAAAGTCGTAAGCACATAGTTAGTGCCACAGCAATCGAATGTGTGTAATCCCTACAGGCCAACACTTCTGCTTGATCATCCAGAGCTTGGTTCAACACCTCCACACCAGCGAGGCTACATGTCGATCAGCTCATGCTCATTGCTCTGCCCCGGGACTCCGTTGTAGACGCTGATCAATTTAGGGACGCACAACCTGTTGTCCCGCAGGTAAAGCACGCTGTTGTCCATAAGCGACCTGCACTTGTGAGCGCCGAAGAAGGCTCGCCACTCGTGCACCACCTTGGGCGGCGCAGTGCCATCCAGAGGTGAAGGCAGCTCGACGACACAGAGGTTGTGCAGGCTGCTGTGGATGAAGTCGAAGGTTAAAGGATGATGATAATGCACGGTTGAAGTTATTTGACGAAGCTGTTGTATGTGCAAATAATCAGCCGTGAAGAAAATGAGGAAAAAAATTCCTCTGCCTCCTCTGCATCAGCCGTGAGCCCGTGACACTGCCAGCAACCCGCCGAGCCCGGGCAGAGCCAGGTCGAGGAACGGGCTTCGCTGAACAGCCAGAGGCGCGGGGCGGACCAGCGGGGCTCCAGTGGCATAGGCGTGCTCGAGCTCGAAGCACCGGCCGATTGTTAGGCTCGAGGACACCAGCGCATGGTCCTACGTTGCCCCGCCCCGCGCTCACGCCATGGCCCGCAATGATGCTCTGCCTCGGCGAGCTTGACGCCGTGGAGGCCGTGGGCACCCGGCACCGACGATCATCGTCCACCTACACAACCTCGCTGCCGCACATGGCCCGCTCATGATGCTCCGCCTCGGCGAGCTCAACGCGGTCGTCCCCTGACGACGCACGCGAGATCATGAACGCTCAAGATGCGTCCTCGAGGCCTCTAACATTCATGTAGCAGAGGGCCTCATCGTCGCGTCCTACGGCGACGCATGGCAGCAGCTTTGCAAGATATCCACCGTCGAGATCGTCCTCCTCTACCCCCACGTCCAGTTTAGTCCTTCTCCCGTCCGCCAAGAGGTGCAGCCGCTGGGCCGCCTCCTCCGCTCCGTTGCGGGGGGCTGGTGGCGTCGGCTTCGTCTTTGCCGGAGAACCTGACTGAGCACACATAGGCTTACGTCGCGGACTCCGCGTACGCGCCATCGTCGGTGCCGATTCAAGCAACGGGACACATACCTGAGCATGCTTGATCTTGGCGGCATCAGCGAGCGCACAACTGTGGTCGGCATACATGACGGCGGCGACGGCGCGTCAGCGTGCGAGGCGACGGCCGCCGGGCAGAGAAAGAACGAAGCTACTTCCAGCCGGATCTCCTGGACCTGGCCTACACCGGGAAGAGAGGTACCGGATCGGACGACCTGCAGGCGCCGGCTCCATGACTAGGGTGGAGTAGGGGAGGGCGGCCATCTTCGGAGTGGCAGAAGAGCGGAGGTAGTTACTGGCCAGGCTGGGAATAGACGAAGGTGAAGCGAGCATCTTGTCATGCATACCAGCCAAGGTGATGACCTATATATAGAGAGAGAGGCATCCATCTATGAAGATACATGCAGACTCTTCGAGAGAGAACTTAATAAGCGGCGACCGCTCATTGGAAAGGAGACACGACCACCCATCGCCCAAGCATGCATGCATGCACTCGGCAGAGAAATCTATAGGCTAGTGGGAGTAACTTAGCTGGTAACATAGCGCACTTCAAAAAATTTTTACTTACGTGGCGTAGTTAATGAAAAGTGGTAACATAATATGTTATTGTAACATAGCACTTCCCAAAACAAAATGAGTCTACAAGCTAATAAATGAAGTCCTCTATGACATTATTACTATATTATTTTATACTATGAAGATAGTAATTTAAACTAATATCATATGCATGACACTAATATAAGTTACTTCCACTATGACCAGCCTCACGTCACGCAACTATAGCCCCCTGCGCCTGGCCAATTCCTCCTCCCGACAAACTGCTCAGTTGACTTGAAATAATATCCTGAATAAAATAGCTAGCTGCACACAGGTGCGTACCCCACCAGGTCCCCTAGTAATGCACGTGGCGCCATCTCATTGGGTTCATTTTCACTGGTAGAAAAAAGTCAAAAAATTCAGGTAAACTAAATCTGGACAGGTTTAGTATATGTATAATACATCCGTATCTAAACAAATCTATGACAAGAATTTTGGGACGGAGGAAGTACCAACATTCATTGCACGTACGCATTTACTAGTAATAAAAAAGCTCTTGTCATGGAGGTATATGCCTAGCCCCACTCCTTTTGAACATTATTTTTCCTTTGTGTTTTTTAAATCTTTCTCGATGTGTAATCTATACCCAATAATAAAGCGGGGTTCATTTCTTCGATTATATAGATTTTTTCTATTTGAGGTAGTACTAACTTGTTTCTCTGGGTTTTTTGTTCGTTCAGGGACCGCCTATATGACGCAGAGTGCGGCACAAAAGGCTCGGCACACTACTGGGTTGGCCCATCGACGCGAAGCCACTTCTTTTTTTAACGCATGATGTAGAAAAAGCATGTAAAGGAGGGAGCTCCCGAGGATTCAAACATGCCACCCCACACTATTGAGGTTTTTCTTTTGAGAAACACTTACACTATTGAGGTGAGATGCTTGCCACTACAATGTCGCAATTCCTTTCTGGCGCTCATGCATCTTGGCTGGCCCAAATAAAAGTGTCTAGACCTGTAGCTAGGGTCACATGTCTCCCTTCGATCACATCGCTCGGTCGATGCGTCAATCATTGACCATTTGGACTTTGAAAAATAATGAATCTGAAAATTGGTAATTTGTTTTTGGAAAAAATGGATTAGACAAAGTTCATATATTTGAAAAAACAGGGATATGGTTTATTTTTTAAAAAAGATAGTGAATTTGAAAAATGTTCATGAATTTGAAAAAAATCAACAATTTAAAACAAATGGTAAATTTTAGAAAAGTTCATCAATTTGAAAAAGTTCATTGATTTTGAAACAAAAGGTTCACATAATTGAAAACAATCATCGATTTTGAAAAAAAAACATCAAATTTCAAAAAAAAAAGTTCTTCAATTTTGAAAAAAAATCTTCAATGTTGAAAAAATATGCAAAGTTTAAAAAGAACAGAAAGTGAAAAAAGTAAGAAAATCAGCCAAAAAAAACAAGTTCACGTTTGTTATTTCAAGAAAAATAAAGAAGGTAACTAGGCACAACAAGAAAGTTGTCCAGTTTGGTTACGATGGTTGTACATAGCTGACAGGTGTAGGTTGAATCATGGTTGTACATAGCTTACAGGTGTAAGATGGGCTGGCCCAACGCGGTGGGGGTGTGTAGCTAGGGTCACATGTCTCCCTTCGATCACGTCGTTCGGTCAATGTGTCAACCGTCGACCATTTGGACTTTGAAAAAATAATGAATCTGAAAATTGGTAATTTTTTTGGAAAAAACGAATTAGACAAAGTTCATATATTTGAAAAAATAGGGATATGGTTTATTTTTTTAAAAAGATAGTGAAGTTGAAAAAAATCATTGATTTGAAACAAATGGTAAATTTTAGAAAAGTTCATCGATTTTGAAACAAAAGGTTCACAAAATTGAAAAAAATCATCGATTTTGAAAAAAAACAATCATCAAATTAAAAAAAAGTTCATCAATTTTGAAAAAAAATCATCAATGTTGAAAAAATGTGCAAAATTTAAAAATGAACAGAAAGTGAAAAAAGAAAGAAAATCAGCCAAATAAACAAGTTCATGTTTGTTATTTCAAGAAAAAAAAAGAAGGTAACTAGGCACAACAAGAAAGTTGTCCAGTTTGGTTACGATGGTTGTACATAGCTTACAGGCGTAGATTGAATCATGGTTGGCGCATATTTTCTGAAGATTGTACGAAAAAAAAGTGTAAGATGGGCTGGCCCAACGTGGTGGGGGTGTGTAGCTAGGGTCACATGTCTCCCTTCGATCACATCGTTTAGTCGATGCGTCAACCGTCGACCATTTGGACTTTGAAAAAATAATGAATCTGAAAATTTGTAATTTTTTTGGAAAAAATGGATTAGACAAAGTTCATATATTTGAAAAAACAGGGATATGGTTTATTTTTTTAAAAAGATGGTGAATTTGAAAAAAGTTCATGAATTTGAAAAAAACATCTATTTAAAACAAACGGTAAATTTTAGAAAAGTTCATTGATTTGAAAATTTTCATCGATTTTGAAACAAAAGGTTCACAAAATTGAAAAAAATCATCAATTTTTTTAAAAAAAGTTCATCAATTTTGAAAAAATCATCAATGTTGAAAAAATGTGCAAAGTTTAAAAAAGAACAGAAAGTGGAAAAAGTAAGAAAATCAGCCAAAAAAACAAGTTCACGTTTGTTATTTCAAGAAAAATAAATAAGGTAATAGGCACAACAAGAAAGTTGTCCAGTTTGGTTACGATGGTTGTACATAGCTTACAGGCGTAGATTGAATCATGGTTGGCGCATATTTTTTGAAGATTGTACGGAAAAAAGTGTAAGATGGGCTGGCCCAGCGCGGTGGGGGTGTGTAGCTAGGGTCACATGTCTCCCTTCGATCACATCGTTCGGTCGATGCGTCAACCGTCGACCATTTGGACTTTGAAAAAATAATGAATCTGAAAATTGGTAATTTTTTTGGAAAAAACGTCTTAGACCAAGTTCATATATTTGAAAAAACAGGGATATGGTTTTTTTTTAAAATAGTGAATTTGAAAAAAGTGCATGAATTTGAAAAAAATCATTGATTTAAAACAAATGGTAAATTTTTGAGAAGTTCATCGATTTTGAAACAAAAGGTTCACAAATTGAAAAAAAATCATCAAATTTCAAAAAAAAGTTTGTCAATTTTGAAAAAAATCATCAATGTTGAAAAAATGTCCAAAGTTTAAAAAAGAACAGAAAGTGAAAAAAGTAAGAAAATCAGCCAAAAAAACAAGTTCACGTCTGTTATTTCAAGAAAAATAAAGAAGGTAACTAGGCACAACAAGAAAGTTGTCCAATTTGGTTATGATGGTTGTACATAGCTTACAGGCGTAGATTGAATCATGGTTGGCGCATATTTTTTGAAGATTGTACGAAAAAAAAGTGTAAGATGGGCTGGCCCAACGTGGTGGGGGTGTGTAGCTAGGGTCACATGTCTCCCTTCGATGACATCGTTTGGTTGATGCGTCAACCTCGACCATTTGGACTTTGAAAAAAATAATGAATCTGAAAAATTGGTAATCTTTTTTGGAAAAAATGGATTAGACAAAGTTCATATATTTGAAAAAACAGGGATATGGTTTATTTTTAAAAAAAGATAGTGAATTTGAAAAAAATCATCGATTTAAAACAAATGGTAAATTTTAGAAAAGTTCATTGATTTGAAAAAGTTCATCGATTTTGAAACAAAAGGATCACAAAATTGAAAAAAATCATCGATTTTGAAAAAATCATCAAATTAAAAAAAAACTTCATCAATTTTGAAAAAATCATCAATGTTGAAAAAATGTGCAAAGTTTAAAAAAGAACAGAAAGTGAAAAAAGTAAGAAAATCAGCCAAAAAAACAAGTTCACGTTTGTTATTTCAAGAAAAATAAAGGAGGTAACTAGGCACAACAAGAAAGTTGTCCAGTTTGGTTACGATGGTTGTACATAGATTACAGGCGTAGATTGAATCATGGTTGGCGCATATTTTTTGAAGATTGTATGAAAAAAAGTGTAAGATGGCTGGCCCAACGCAGTGGGGGCGTGTAGCCAGGGTCACATGTCTCCCTTCGATCACATCGTTCGGTCGATGCGTCAACCGTCGACCATTTGGACTTTGAAAAAAATAATGAATCTAAAAATTGGTAAAATTTTTTTGGAAAAAATGGATTAGACAAAGTTCATATATTTGAAAAACAGGGATATGGTTTATTTTTCAAAAAAGATAGTGAATTTGAAAAAAGTTCATGAATTTGAAAAAAATCATCGATTTAAAACAAATGGTAAATTTTAAAAAGTTCATCGGTTTGAAAATTTTCATCGATTTTGAAATAAAAGGTTCACAAAATTGAAAAAAATCATCGATTTTGAAAAAAAATCAACAAATTTTTTAAAAAAAGTTCATCAATTTTGAAAAAAATCATCAATATTGAAAAAATGTGCATAGTTTAAAAAAGAACAGAAAGTGAAAAAAGTAAGAAAATCAGCCAAAAAAACAAGTTCACGTTTGTTATTTCAAGAAAAATAAAGAAGGTAACTAGGCATAACAAGAAAGTTGTCCATTTTGGTTACAATGGTTGTACATAGCTTACAGGCGTAGATTGAATCATGGTTGGCGCATATTTTTTGAAGATTGTACGAAAAAAAGAGTGTAAGATGGGCTGGCCCAACGCGATGGGGGTGTGTGCGCCCATTTACAACTATTGAAGAAAGTCCCTTAAAAAACTATTGAAGAAACATGCATTGAATGCGCCGAATAGGAATTGCCCAATCTAGGACAGACAATGGATACCCTAATAATAAATGCTCTTGTCATGGAGGTATATGCCCATCCCCCACTCCTTTTCTATATTTGTTTATTAACATATACACATACACTCATCTCTCAAAACGCACACACGCACGCACACCCCTATGAGCACCTTCAAGAGACTGCGTGATTGCTCGTGTCTGCGTTGGTAATTCCCTAAAGAGGAGAGGATGATGCAGCACAGCAACGGTAAGTATTTCCCTCAGTTATGAAACTAAGGTTATCAATCCAGTAGGAGAACCAAGCAACACTATATAAACATCACCCTCACACAAATAACAAATACTTGCAACCCAACGCGTAAGAGGGGTTGTTAATCCCTCCTCGGTATTGAGATAAATTAAATTGTATAAGATTTAATAAATAGATCTAGAAAAAACTCAAAATAAAATACATAAAGAAAAAGTGCATCAAGGTATTTTTGATTTTAATATGATAGGAAATAGACCCGGGGGTCGTAGATTTCACTGGAGGCTTCTCCCGAGAAAATAGCATACGGTGGGTGAACATATTACGGTTGGGCAATTGACAGAAAAGTGAATAATAATGACGATATCCAAGGCAATGATCATGTATATAGGCATCACGTCCAAGATTAGTAGACCGACTCCTGCCTGCATCTACTACTATTACTCCACACATCGATCGCTATCCAGCATGCATCTAGTGTATGAGGTTCATGGAGAAACGGAGTAATGCAATAAGAATGATGACATGATGTAGACAAGATCAATTCATGTAGAAATAGACCCGTCTTTTTATCCTTAATGGCAACGATACATGCGTGTCATGCCTCTTTCTGTCACTGAGATTGAGCACCGCAAGATCGAACCCATCACAAGGGACTGAAAGGATCGAGAAGAGGTGTCTAGAGGGGGGGGGCGAATAGACTCTTAACAAGAAAAGTTACAGTTTTTAAATTCTTTGAGTTGAAGTGGAGTTTTAGCACAAGTTCAAACATTCGCAATACATATCAAGCAAGCATGACAAGAGTATATAAGCAGCGGAAAGTAAATCATGCAAGTTGTAAGAATGTAGAGGGATGGGATTGGAGTGTGCAAACACAATTGGAGACACGGAGACTTTTTATCCGTGGTTCCGATAGGTGGTGCTATCGTACATCCACGTTGATGGAGACTTCAACCCACTAAGGGTAACGGTTGCGCGAGTCCACGGAGGGCTCCACCAACGAAGGGTCCACGAAGAAGCAACCTTGTCTATCCCACCATGGCCATCGCCCACGAAGGACTTGCCTCACTAGGGTAGATCTTCACGAAGTAGGCGATCTTCTTGCCCGTACAAACTCCTTGGTTCAACTCCACAATCTTGACGGAGACTCCCAAGTGACACCTAACCAATCTAGGAGACACCACTCTCCAAGAGGTAATAGACGGTGTGTTGATGATGAACTCCTTGCTCTTGTGCTTCAAATGATAGTCTCCCCAACACTCAACTCTCTCTCATAGGATTGGATTTGGTAGAAAGATGATTTGAGTGGAAAGCAACTTGGGAAGGCTAGAGATCAAGATTTATGTGGTTGGAATGGAATATCTTGACCTCAACACAAGTGTAGGTGGTTCTCTCTCAGAAAATGTATGTTGGAAGTGTAGGCATGTTCTGATGGCTCTCTCCATGAATGAAGAGTGGGTGGAGGGGTATATAGCCTCCACAGAAAATCTAACCGTTACACACATTATACCAAACTCGGTGGGACCGAATCAGAAAACTCGGTCGGACCGATCCAGTACATATGTGACCGTTAGGCCATTTCGGTGGGACCGACATGATCAACTCGGTGGGACCGATGTGCTAGGGTTAGGGTAAAGCCTTATCTCGGTTGGATCGATTACACAAACTCGGCGGGACCGATTTGGGTAATAATCACAACAGAGAGTTGGCCAAGCAAACTCGGCGGTATCGATTTCATATTTCGGTGAGACTAAAATTAATGCAATAGGCAACAGAGAGTTTGCAAGCCCATCTTGGTGAGACCGAGATCCCATCGGTGTGACCGAATTGATTAGGGTTTCTGGCAGTGGCTATGTCAAGAGAACTCGGTGGCGCCGGATGAAAATATTCGGTGGGGCCGAGTTTGACTTTTGGTTTGGGACGTATGTGGATGTGAGAAAGTGGTTGAGGGCTTTGGAGCATATCACTAAGCACTTTGAGCAAGCAAGCCATTAAGCAACACCTCATCCCCTCTTAATAGTATTGGCTTTCTATGGACTCAATGTGATCTTGGATCACTAAAAGTAAAATGTAGAGCCCTGAGCTTTGAGCTTGAGCCAATCCTTTGTCCTTATCATCTTGAAGGGGTTCCACATCCTCTTTTCCATGCCACTCCACTGTTGGACTTATCTGAAATATACTAGATGAAAGTATTAGTTCACAAAAGATATGTTGACATTAATTGCCAAAATGACCCAGGGAGCACTTGTGCTTTCAATCTCCCCCTTTTTGGTAATTCATGACAACATACATCAAAGTTTTAGATAAAGATATAGAGAATAACAAGTAAAGCTTTGTAAGGACATGCAACATGCATAGGCTACCCCTATATGTATGCAATCATGTGAATATGGAACATAAGAGCATATGAGTGCATAAACATAACAGAGCAAGCAATGAGTTACATGTATCTTGGCTATATGCATCAGAGCAACAAAATGTGAATATAGGAAATGTACCTTCATGCTCATGAGTCCTTCTTGCAAACAGTATGTACATCAGCAAGAGATCCTCATGCACATGAGTGTGATGCATTTACTTACCTTGTGGTCTTGAGTTGGCTTAGAAAGGGATGAACCTGAGTAAACAAGGTTAGATAACACAAATACATCTACTAGCCAGAGCAAACAAAGGAATCACAAGAGTACCAAGATTGGGATGACATGTAGAGTGTGAGCACTGGATACTCTATTAGATATAGACATGTCCCCAAAAGGTAAAGATATGCAATAAATTCAAATAATTTCTCCCCTTAGATGTCTTGCTCCCCTGAATCTTATATGGGATACTAGGAGAAGATAGGGAACAGAAAATCAGAGCAAAGAAAAATACACAAACAACATGAACATGTATTTTCCCTCTAAAGACATGTGACTTCTCTCCTCTTGAACACCAAGCATCTGGGGTATGTAATTCTTCTCTCCCCCTGTTTGAAGCATTCTCTCCCCTTTTTGAAGGATTAAGCTTTGATGTGAACTCTCTCCCCCCCCTTTGACATCAATTTCCAAGAAGGAATCCTCTGGTGTGTGAGTCAAAATAGGTTTGGTCCTTGAGTCACTGAGCAAAGTAGCGTATAAAATGTGATGCTGGTAGAGGACAAGAATCATTGAGTGGAGCTGGAGCAAAAGGGAATGCAGGATCAAGTGGCAAGTCATTTTGTCTGAAGTGAAATCGGTGGCACCGAGGTGTGTGCTTCGGTTGCACCGAAATGATTCGGTTGGACCGAAAGCAATAGATCGGAGAAAGCACTTGTCACCTCAGCTCACTAGGTAAGAAAGATCTCACAAGGATTTGCAATGAATTAACTGAAGAATTTGCAAGGAACTGAATGCAGGGAATGCAGAACAAAACAGACAAAAAGAAAATCTAGATGAAGTTTTTTTTGATAAAAGAAGGGAAAATATGCAAGGGACAAATGCGAAGAACAAATGCAAGAACTCAGAGAAACACTAGAGAACTTCACCTAGAATTGGGCGGTGACAAAGTCACCTATGTTAGAGTATATTGACTAAGGAGTCAAGTGAGAACACTTGATCATAAGTCATACTCATCATTTAAGCTCAAAATGGGGTTACCATTTTTCGTTTAAGCATTTGATGTATTCACATCTTGTTGAGTTGCTTTGGCCCATGACTTGGAGTAAAGCTTCTCTAAGATGGAATAACATACCTTGGGTGGTGGTGTTGATCTTGATCATGTAGTTGAACTTGTGTGGGATGCTCAAGGTTGATGTAGCTCATCAAGAGTTGGGTGCACCATTTGTAATTTGAGTTCATCTACCTACATGAGTTAGTCTTGCAAGGAATAGCACTTGTGTATCCAAAATGACAATCATGAAACTTGATACCAAATGAAATTTGATATATAGAATTTGTCAAAGGATATGTTGAAGGGTTTCATGCTTCCTTGTCATAAACCACCGTATTGTAGCGACTTGGTGATGTAGAAATTGCTCAAAATGTGAGTGAGTTGCAATCTCATAGATTTAGATTCATCCAAGTATCTACAAGGGTTAGATAGCATGCAAGGATGCAAGTATATCCAAGACATATGAATATCATCATAAGAGAAATATCAAGGATTAGTCATAGATTCATGCCTTGCATGTATCCAAGTGGAGTTCCTACTCCAAGTTTGAAGCATCAGTGATGTTCAATTCTCCTCTCAACCGGTAGAATACTTTCTCATCAAGAGGTTTGGTGAATATATCCACCAATTGCTTATCGGTACGAACATGCTTAAGATCAATATCCCCTTTAGCAACATGATCTCGAATGAAATGATGACGAACTTCAATATGCTTAGTCCGGGAATGTTGCATGGGATTATGGGCAATCTTAATGGCAATTTCATTTTCACAAAGCAAAGGAGCATGTTTCACATATATCCCATAATCTTTAAGAGTTTGGGTCATCCAAAGTAATTGAGCACAACATGAACCAGCGACAATGTATTCCGCTTTGGCGGTGGATAAGGATACTGAGTTTTGTTTCTTGGAGGACCAAGACACAAGAGATCTACCAAGAAATTCACAAGTAACCGAAGTGGACTTTCTATCAACCTTGTCTCCGGCATAGTCCGAGTTGGAATAGCCAACAAGATCAAAAGAGGACCTCTTAGGATACCAAATGCCAAAATTTGGTGTATGTATTAAGTATCCCACTATCCTTTTCACAGCCTTAATATGACATTCTTTGGGGGCCGCTTGATATCGTGCACACATGCACATGCTTAGCATAATATCAGGACGAGAGGCACATAGATATAACAATGATCCAATCGTAGAGCAATAAACTTTTTGATCAACCGGTTTACCATCCTTAGTCAGGTCAAGATGTCCACTAGTAGGCATGGGAGTTTTCATACCTTTGCTTTCTTGCATGTTGAACTTCTTGAATAAGTCCTTGGTGTACTTTGTTTGAGAAACAAAGGTGCCTTCCTTAGTTTGCTTGATTTGCAAACCAAGAAAGAAATTGAGTTCACTCATCATAGACATCTCAAACTTCTCCGACATTAGCTTCCCAAACTTTTCACTAAAATGAGGGTTAGTAGAACCAAATATGATATCATCAACATAAATTTAGCATACAAATAATTCACCATTAACCCTTTTTGTGAAAAGAGTAGAATCTATATTTCCAATCTCAAAGCCTTTTTCGATAAGGAACTTGGTCAAGCATTTATACCACACTCTAGGAGCTTGTTTAAGACCATAAAGAGCTTTGTGAAGTTTGTAAACATGACCGGATTTCTTAGGATTGACAAAGCCGGGAGGTTGTTTAACATAAACTTCCTCCTCAATTTCACCATTTAGAAAAGCACTTTTAATGTCCATTTGGTATAAAGTGATATCATGGTGATTAGCGTAGGCAAGTAAGATGCGGATGGACTCAAGTCTAGCAGCGGGGGCATATGTCTCACCATAGTCTATACCTTCGACTCGGGTGTAGCCTTGGGCGACGAGACGTGCTTTGTTGCGAACTACTTGTCCATCTTCATCTTGCTTGTTGCGAAACACCCATTTGGTACCGATGATGTTATGGTTGTTGTTGGGCTTCTCAACCAATGTCCACACTTGGTTTCTCTCAAAGTTGTGTAGCTCTTCATGCATAGCATTTATCCAATCCAGATCTTCCAATGCTTCTTCCAACCTTCATAGGTTCAATGCTAGAGATGAATGAATAGTGTTCACAAAAATTAGCTAAACGAGATTTAGAGCGAGTGATTCTCCCGGTTTGAATGTCATTGTAGATTTGCTCGACGGGATGGTCTCTGGCGACTCTTGCTCTAACTCGTGAGAGCTTTTGCTTGGGTCGGGGTGGAATATCTTCTTCATCTTGTCCTTCTTCTTGTCCTTCTTCATTGTTGATGTTGTCGTTCTCTTATCATGGTGGAGAAGGAGGTTGCTGATGTTCATCTTGGTGTATTTCCTCGTTCTCTTCATCTTGGTGTGTCCCACTTGTGGATGCTTCTGTATCAACTCTTGGTTCACCTTGTCGTGAGGTAGAAGATTCTACTTTGACGGATGAGGTACTCTCCTTCACCTCCGTTAGATGAATCTTGCCAATAGACAAGTCTTCGATTGCTTCCGAAGGATCTTTATCTCCTACATCAATTGGCAATTGCCACTACTAGGAAAAGGCCTACTAATGGCGCACCTAATTTGGCCATTAATGGCGCATTAGTGGTGCGCCATTAGTGCCACGCCATTAGTATATTTTACTAATGGCGCACCACTGGTGCGCCATTAGTATCTGGTATACTAATGGCGCACCTCAGATGCGCCATTAGTATATACAACAGTGCGCCATTAGTATGCCTCCCAGGGGGCCATGTATACCCAAGTGCTTTGGCATACTAATGGCGCACAACAACAGAATGCGCCATTAGTAACTTCGGCATACTAATGGCGCACTGTTTAATGATGCGCCATTAGTATCCTTTGGCATACTAATGGCGCACTATGATGTGATGCGCCATTAGTATGAATATTAGGTTTTTTTTATTTTTTAATTTTCTGTTTTTTGCACAGGTTACAAAATGTATAATTGGACAAAATATAGACAGCACACATCAACAACAGATTCATCGAATACAATAGAAGATTAGTCTCTGAATACAATTCATCATTTTAGTCTCCGAATACAATTCATCATATTAGTCTCCGAATTGAAAAGACCGAACAAAGATAGAACATTATATTACAAGTCTCAAGACCGCGAGTTTGTCTTCACATTACAAGTCGATATCGATCATCTAAACTACCATCACATAGAAGAGAGCTGCGGTCATCACGATGAGCATCATCACAATGAAACTCGTCTTCATCCGGTTCCTCCAACGCTCCCTCCCCTCTCCCGCTAGATAGCGGGCGTATCTAGATTCGGCCTCGGCCCTAGTGGCGTACCCTTTGTAACTGTTACCGCTGAATCGGTGAACCTGTCTCCGACACTCCTCCCAATTGTCGTAGACTCCGGGAACCTTACCCTTGTACACGACATACCACGGCATCGCTATGCAGTAGCCAAACGAAACGTTAGTACCAATTCACAGACAATACATAAGCAATATATAAGTATGCAACAGAACGATCAGAAGAGAAAAGCAAGACATTAATAGCATCGATTACATCTAAGTTGAACGACTCTCGAAACCAAAGAGACATACTACAAGTTCATTAAAGTTTAATTACAACATGAGCCAATCGATGTTTCAGAACTAGACACAGCATCACTGCTTTCGACTCGACTCAAGGGACCGGAGCGTGGATGAAGCCGCCGTCTATCGTGGGAGTCATGAAACAACGGGCGTTGTCAGCCTGTATTTGTAGGATTGTGTCGATGTCACTGTTGGACGGTTGATTTCTGAGGTAGAACTGCCCCGAGGTACGAAGGACATCTTGATGGATGATTTCCGCAAACTCCGACTGGATGCGAAAGAATTCTTGTCTGATGTCCGCATCTTGGATTGCCAACACGCTCGCGGCCCAATCTTTGAGTCTACTCGGTAGCAGAAGTTGATGATGGTCCCGTACGATCGCCCGCATGTGATGGATGGCGTAGTAGGCACCCTTCTGACCGCCAGGCGGCTGCTTGACGCAGCAGAACGTCGTATTGTGGGAGAACACGTGCTTGCCGTACTTACGAATAGGCCTGGTGAAGGTGCCTCCAGATTTGACGTAGCCGGGGAGAACATCATCAAGAACCTTCTTGACATTTGTGTAGTCTATGTTCGACTGACGGTCCGGGTCGAAATACGTGGCCATGGAATATTTGGGGCTTAGGAGGATGAGCGTGCAATGTGTGTCACTGCAGAAAACACGGAATGTTAAAAGAAAAACGATCGAAATCTAAGAATTCATATGTTACGGGGCGGTTGAGGGGAGGACTTACTCGGGAAAGTAAGGCACGAGGAAGTTATCCTTATCTTGGTTTGCCAGAATGACGCCTTCGAGGTAAGAACTCGCGACTTGCCGGTCCCCAACGCTGCCCAAGATCTTGGCACGCATGTAGAAGGGGTCGACTATCACGATGTCCGGGGTCTTGTCGCGAATGATCCGCATCTCCATACTCAGCGAAAATAGCCGAACGAAGGTGTAGTGCAGCGGATGAAGGTTCAACATAGCGTGGATGTCATCAAACCGCAGGACGATCGTACCCCCGATGGAGTTATCCACAAAGCCCTTGCCCTCTGGCACCTTGGCCGCGAAAACCGGGTATGCCACATCCTTCTCTCTGAGAGGCCGCTTCTCCAAAGAAAGAACACTGTCATGCAGACTCCGCATAGCACCGGTTGCAGCATCGAGCATATTTCTCGGTAGCATCGGCCTACCCGCCACATGCACCCTCCTCGAGATATCCTCAGGTGAAGGTGGCCCGTCCTGAGCACGGATCGTACTCGGTGCCGGCTGGCCCGCACGCTTGTTAGTCTTTCTTTTGCGTGCCTTCTTCTTCTCCTGTAATGGGACCGAGTTCTGCTCACAGACCGCCTTCTTGAGTGTGTTGGGGCTGATAATATTTCGCACCTCGCCTATCTGAGGCTCGGTGAAGTCGGCAGCTGGAGGCGTCTCCTAAGAGCTGAACGGCAGACGGCGCCTGTTGCAACTTGGCTTCTCCGCGGTACCAGCTAGATCGCGCACGTCTTTTGTTGGGTTGGGTTCTTGAGAAGGAGGCCCCATGAAGTCGCCACCGTACCCATGATCGGCAAAGTACTGATCGACGTTGGCAAATGTATCGTCGTCGTCGCCGTTCTAATCCTGTGCCATATGCATGTTTGGATCCAGTGGCATAGGGATGTCCGGCACCGTTGCGGCGGTCTTGCCATGGGGCCGACTTGGCACCGGCACGACTGGCGGTGTTGTCTTTGGGATGGTGTCCCCCGCCCCCAAACGAATCTGGCTCTTCGGCCAAAGCAGGGGCCAGCTCAGGCAGGCGCTGAGGGTCATCACGTCATCATCGTCGGCCCCGACGGGTCGAATCGGAGGTAACAACTCGTCGCAGCCTGGCAGCACCCGAACCAGTTGAACCCTAAACAAGTTGGGTGGCATCTGGGTACCGTGGAACAAGGGGTTGCCCGGTTGAACGATTTTGCCCTTGGCGACATCGACCAACTCGTTGTTCACGAAGTGCAGGAGAGTGCACGGAACGTCGGCGGCGCCCTGCGAAAACATGTAGGGCGTTAGGGATGCCCAGTCAAAGGCAAGGAGATGAAGTCCTCGGCCGAGAGAGGCTTAATTAGTTACCGTGATGATGGCGTCGAGCTTGGCTAATGTCGAGGCACCGCCAACGGCGGGCGTGCAGTTGACGGAGGGGCCGCTTGCTGCAGAGGTGCCGGCCGGCGTACACCCGGGTGCATTAAGCTCCCGTGCCGGCGTCGGAGACACCAATGCCGCCTCCGCCGGAGACACCAATGGCCCCGCCATCATGTTCTGCGAGTTGCTGGCCGTGAAGCTAGGAATCGGGGGCGGCCCCTGTTGGCCGCCCGCAATCCACGCACTAATCCCCTGGATCAAGGTAGGCACAATGGCGGTGATCGTCGCTCCGAGTTGTTGTTGCACTTGCTCTTGGACAATCTCCGGAATCCGCGCCACCTGTGCCCTGAGTTCTTGAACCTCACGCGCCTGGCTTTCCGAGCTGGTCTTTTTCTCCTTTCGCCCACCGGTGTTATAGTATGACGACCATTTTGTCGACAAGCCTTTGCCGGCCACACGACCAGCTGACGTCGGCTTACTGAGCTTATCCTTGTTCTTCATTACATTCAACGCCCTATTTAGAGTGGTGTCCCAAGGGTTGCTCTTAGTCGACCCCGCGCTACTGCTTTCAGTCGCCTGCGAAAGGAATGTGAACCATTTAGAAATTTGGCTTCATTAATTAGAATGCAACCATATGGAGCTAATTACGCGGGGGTGTATTCCTTACCAGAACAAGCTCAAGCGCCCGGGTCTTCGGATCCATGGTAAGCTCCTTTGTTTTCGGGTCCTTCTTGTACCGGGCCCTAACAAAGTTCCTGGTCTGCTTGTCACCGTATTTATCGAAGAGGGGCGGTAGGCCTTGCTCGGCACGGTCCGCCTCCTCCTTGTCCCATATAGGCTCCGCCACTCTGTAACCGCCGGGACCGAGTGTGTGTTCCCCTAAGTTCAGCTCCCGCATTTCTTTCCCCCACTTACTTGATTCGGAGTTTGCGGTGCTCGAGCAATTGATCTTGAAGTCGTTGTAGTCATCTTCGGTGATCGAAGGATTTTTCTCCTTGATCTTCTCATAACTCTCACCTTTCTCGATCATTCTCTTCACATTGCTTTTCCAAGTAGACAGGGCCGTGCTCATCTTCGTGAGGGCAGCACTGTTCACTTTATTCCCTTTGAGGCTTGTGTTTTCAAATTCAGCGGGGAACTTGTATCGTTCGTGCAGCTTCGTGAAGAGGAGGTTGCGCAAATTCCCTCGGTCAGGATGCCTAAGGTTCTCGGTGTTGATCGAGACGGTGCTCCGGAGAATGCACCCGAGCTGAAGCGAGTACCCCTTGACTATTCGTTCGGGCGCCGTTGGATTCCCGTTGGAGTCCACTTCAGTAACTTCCTCCTTGAGGGTGCGGAGCACGGTCGGGCGCCGGTCCTTCCGTTGCCTCTTCGGTTGGCTGCCATCTGTGCGTGCGCCGCCATCATCAGTGGTGGCATCCTCGGCGGCACCATCAGTGGTGGCATCAGTGGGATCATCCTTGGCGGTACCATCAGTGGTCTCAGGATCGGTGGGGAAGGCGGCGTCCTCAGACAAGTGAGGTTGTTCCTCCATCTCCTGGGACAGCTCCCAGAATGCCTTGACGCCCGAACCCCCGGCCTCATCGTTGTTGGCCATGTTTCTCTCTAAATAGGAACAATGTTTGGTCAAAAAGTTGGTTATTGTCAAGGAACAAGATCATGGTCTCATCATTTAGGGTTTTTCGACACCGAGGCATTCTAAAAGCTAAGCTTTTATCATTGAGGGTTTTTCGACGCCGAGGCACCCTAAAAGCCTAAGCTTTCATCATTTCGGTTTTTATCGACACCGAGGCACCCTAAAAGCCATGCATTAGTCACAAGTACGCCGGGGCACTTGATCCTACTTAATTAACTACTAAGATACCCCGGCCCATGCATTAGTCACAAGTACCCCATATGTCCTATTTTTAGCAAAGTCATGCTAAAATTCATGGAAAATTTCAGCATGACCTTTGCTGAAAATAGGACATATGGAGTACCCGAATTTGCCGGAACGGAAGTTAATCGACATTCCAGCAAACTCAAGGGCCTCTCGGGTGGACAAGGCAAAAAAGGCCTCCATCACAACATGGAAAATACATTGGCATGTGAAGAGGTGAAACAATATATGCATCTCCAAGCAGTATCATTCAACATTTTGGACAAACCACTACAAGCAATACTGGACCATTTCTCCCCCAATACATCATAGCAACATTATTTGGGTACCTATATGGTATTAACATGCCATTCTCTGTCAACAGAAGTAGCACAAAATCATTCAAGTACCAGACAACTGACAGACATTGATCAACTGACAGAAGTAGCACATTCACCTATATGGTACTGACAGAGCTTTTTGGCCAACACTCATAACACTGATCAACATTTCTCTAACTCAGACTACTTTACACTGATCAACTGTTCTAATGGAGGAGAGGAGGAACAGCTGAGGTGGCTACTCACATCTACTTCTGGTGGGTGCTGAGGTAGGACTTCTCGCAGTACTCGGAGGCGGAGTAGAGCTGCGGCCGCAGGTTCTTGAGCTCCTGCATCAAGCATGGCCACAACGCTCAGTTTATCTACCATAGACAGTTTAGCAGAAACAAAAGCAACACACACATGTCTATGAAGTATCTGAATTTTGCAACTTTATTGTGTCTGAAATAGCTTTACTCGATGGTGTACATGCAGATCTCAGTTTCAAACTGGAATAATTTACAAGCAGTTTCAAACTGGATACATATGACTGTGCCATTCTAAGATTAAAAGGAAGACACGAAGAACTTAATAGATAAAGCAGTGTCAGCTTTCCTAAGACAAGTATCAGCAAAGCATACACAAAAAGTATCCAAAGCAATAAGCACCAAAACATTACTACACACAAAGTATCCAGTCTACATACATATGCCTTCTAAATCTTGCATGCTTCTAAATGAAGGTCAAAATAGAATAATGCACACATCATCGACACAATAATTATGGACCCATGTTTGTGGAAGCTTGATATACAGGAAGCAATGAAAGATTGTTTTAACTGAACCAAAAGAATGCTAGATGTGCATTCTAATTGAACCAAAAGATGCTGCTGCTGCATATACGTACAAACAAACAGAAGCAAAACTAGGTGAGTGTACAAGTAGACTATAATTTAGGGCAGCAAGTAATCACCAAAACAAGGAGGCGTGCTAGGAGCAGATTGGTGCTAACCAAATCCAATGATTGGCGGTAAAGATCATTCATTGTTAATTGTTGATTTAGCAGCAGGAGCATGCTAGTAATCAAATCTACCGAGGAGGAGCTTATTTGGCAGCAAAGGATTGTCGTCCCATTCTACGAATCCAAACCGGAGCGAGCCTTTTTGTCCCCGTAAGTAAATATAGAAGACAAGAGCAGACCATCCTTTGCCTCTAAGGACGAGGTACTGGACTTGAATATCTCGAGAAGATAATAATAGTAATGTAGAAACAATGGAAGATAGAATATTTCTTGGAGGTGGTGAAAAAGCCAGCCAGACCAGAAACGCTCAAGTTAACTACACATACATACATGCATACATAACACACACATATGTATATTCCCTGCCCTCCCATGTATAGTACGTAACAAGGATGGACCATTTCCATGATTATGCAGAAGAAGAGAAAGACCTGCAATCAGCTCGGATTGCATTTGTGGAGTTCATACAACTAAAGCAGAGCGAGGTACTGAACTTGCATCTTGAGAAAGCCGGGACGCAAATGTAGCAACAATTACAAGATAGATTATATATCTTGACCATATAGAGCAACAGCCAGCCAGACCAGCGATACCGAAAAGCTAACTACACGTGTGGGCGTGAGTTGCAAACCTGAAACTCTGAATTTCCGTTGCCAATACAAGTCTGAGTCTGAAACCTGAAACTCTTTGGTGTACCTACCTCCCCCCCAAATGGATCTCTTCCCTGTTGCCTGCAAAACTGAAAGTTAAGTGTTGGAATCAATCATCAAGACAAGACAACAAGCTGGAGATGAATGTGCAGTTTTGTGAAGAAGGAACTATAAAAGTTTGAGATTTGTGTCTCTGGTCTGAAGATATAAGTTGCAGCAGGCCTTGGAATGCGGCATGGACAATGTAAGCGTGAGAGGGAGGAACCCTAATGGATCTAAAAGAAGAAGAAGGAGGATAACTTACTTGGGCTGATGAGGCGGCGGGGCAGCGGCGTCGGGGCGGTGTCGAGGCGGTGGGGCAGCGGCGTCGAGGCGTCGAGGCGGCGTCGGGGCGGCGTCGAGGCGTCGAGGCGGCGGGGGCGCGGCGTCGGGCGTCGAGGCGGCGGGGCAGCGGCGTCGGGAGAGGAGAGGGGAAGGGGATCGAGGGCGGAGGGCGAGGGAGAGAGAGGGGATAGGTTTGGTCCGGTGTGGAAATATGGATGGGGGCGGCACAATACAAATGGCGCACCACCCCTCGGTGCGCCATAAGTACATCCATACTAATGGCGCACTTCACCGTGCTGCGCCATTAGTAGTTTTTTTCTTATAGCAATGGCACAATACTAATGGCGCACCACCCCTCGGTGCGCCATAAGTACATCCATACTAATGGCGCACCTCACCGTGGTGCGCCATTAGTATTTTTTTTGTGATTTTTGCTCGAGCCAACAGGTTATCTTCCACCTGACCTGATCCACACCAAGTCCCCTCTGCTAGCTCGACTGGTCAGCAGCTAGTTCTCACACCAGGAGGTCCTGGGTTTGATTCCCAGGCTCCACAAATTTTTTTTATGCATTTAAAATGCTGTTTGATACTTATTTGTGTTTAAATATGTTCAAACTTGTTTAAATCATAACAGTAATATATTTTTTTATAAGACAGTAAATTTTTTTACAGTAAATTTTTTTAAAAAAATATTATCAAACAGTAATGCCGGTGGAGCGGGGGAGGGTGCGCGGGGTGCGGGGGGTCGGCGGCGGCGGTTGAGTAGGGGAGGGGTGCGGGGGGTCGGCGGCGGCGGTTGAGTAGGGGAATCGAGGGGGCGGGGGGGCGGGCGGCGGCGGCCGGTGGACCGGGGGGTGCTCGGCGGCGAGGGGGACCGGATCTGGCGAGGTGGGATAGCGATCGAGATGGAGGGGGATCGAGATCGAGTGTCCATGAAATTTAAAAATATTCATGATAGTTCAAAAAGTGCCCATGAAATACAATCGAGAAATGAAGGCTACGATTTAAATACAATCGATCTTAGCTAGCTATCTGTTCACAATCTTCTTGCCCTTCTTTTTCGCAAATGGAGTTCTTCTGTGGAACGGACGTCCTTTAGGTAGGGTGGTCCTGCTTCTTCTTGTGGTGTATGCTGCTACTTCATCATCGTCGTCATGTTCGATCCTCGGGTCGCCGTACTTGTCGAAGTCTTGCTCATTGGCTACTCCATCCATTCTGATGATCTTCCTTTTGCCTCTCCTCACGACAACACGACTGGGCTTTGACGGGTCGGTAGTGAAGAAGCATTGGTCCACTTGGGAAGCCAGTACCCATGGCTCATTTTTCGCGGTGACGTTTGCGCCCGCGGTCTTGGATTTGGCTTCGGGTATAACGATGGTGGTGAAATACCGGTCTTCTTTTAGGACGCTCTTGGCCCATCTGACACGGAACATCGGGACCTTCTCTCTAGCGTAGCTCAGCTCCCAGATCTCCTCGATCCTTCCATAGTATCTGTCCTTGTCGTTACCGGTGTAGGATTCCATCATTACCCCGGAGTTCTGATAACCATCGCTCTTCATGTCCTTAGCCTCGGTGTAGAATGTGTAGCCGTTGATATCGTACGCCTCATAGGTCATCAGGTTGTGCTCGGCGCCCTGTGACAAGGCGAATATGAGTTGTTCTTCCGCGGAAGAATCCTCATGTAAAGGGTACGACAGAAGCTTCTGCTTGAACCAACGCGTGAAACATGAGTTGTGCTCTTTGAGTATATCTCCGTCCATCCTCTGTTGGCCTCGGTCATTGTACGTCTTCTTAATAAAGGTTTTGTGCTCTACCACCCAAGGATCGACCATGTCTATGTGTTGTAGCGCGACTAGGTTTGCTCTTTCAAAGTCGGCGAGTCGACCCTCGAAGTCGACATGCATTTCGCGACGACCCTCACGGTGACCCCATCCAGCGAGCCTGCCGAGGTGCCTGTTGACGGGCAGACCAACGGGGTTCTCGATGCCTAGATAATTCGTGCAGTAGGAGATGCACTCTTCGGTCAGAAAGCCGCTGGCTATGCTTCCCTCTGGACGTGACATGTTGCGAACGTATCCTTTGATGACACCATTCATCCTTTCGAACGGCATCATGCTGTGCAGGAACGTCGGCCCGAGTTGGATGATATCGTCCACGATATGGACCAGCAGATGCACCATAATGTCGAAGAATGCGGGCGGGAAGTACATCTCAAGCTCGCATAGTATCACCATGATCTCTTCCTGTAGCCTTCTGAGTTGCCTCACGCCAACAGACTTCCGAGAGATGACGTCGAAAAAGTTGCATAGGCCAAATAGGGTTTCACGGACGTGCGCGTCCATGATCCCACGGATTGCAACTGGAAGAATCTACTTCATCAGCACGTGACAGTCGCGAGACTTCATCCCGCTGAACTTCTGCTTCGCTGGGTCTAGGTATCTGCTTATCTTCCCTGCGTAACCGTAAGGAAGTTTTACTCCTACGAAGGCAGGTGAAAAACTGCTCGATCTCCTCCTGACTTAGAGTGAAGCACGCGGGAGGGTAGTCATTTCCGGTCTTCTTGGCCTTTTTGCCTTTGTGATGACTTTCCGTGTCCTGCTTCGCCTCATCATCATCATCATCATCATCATCATCATCATATATAGCGTGAAGCTCCTGCCTGATGCCCATTGATTTCAAGTCTGCCCTTGCTTTCGGCCCATCTTTGGTCCTCTCTGGCATGTTGAGCAGGGTACCAAGCAGACTCTCCCACACGTTCTTCGTGATATGCATGACATCAAGGCTGTGAGGCACACGGTGGATCTTCCAGTACGGCAAGTCCCAGAAAACAGACCTCGTTTTCCATACCTTCAGCAGCGGCTCTGGCGCCTTTCGCTTCTTTCCCGGCTCTGGCGCCTTTTGCTTATTTCCCGGTAGTGGGCACTCTTTCCAATTTTTCAACAGCTCGTCTATTTCCTTGCCGCTCCTCGTACGCGGGCGTCCTCGGGGTTCGTTTTCACCATCGAACAGATCCTTGCGTTTTCTCCACGAGTCATCGTCGCGAAGCCACCTTCGATGTCCCATGAACACGGTTTTCAAAGACCCGGGATCTCTATCTAGCTGGCGATACGTTGTGTCATCCATGCACCTGACGCATCCAGAAAATCCGTGGACCACCTGCCCCGCGACATATCCGTAACCGAGATAGTCGTGCACCGTCGTGAGCAGCGCGACTCTCATAGGGAAATATTCTTTCTCTGCGACGTCCCACGTATTGGCTGGCGATTTCCATAGCGTGTCAAGCTCCTCTTTTAGCAGCCCCAGATACAGATTGATGTCGTTCCCTGGTTGTTTCGGTCCTTCAATTAGCATACTCATGTGAATGTACTTCCTCTTCATGCACAACCAGGGGGGAAGGTTGTACATCCACACAAACACAGGCCAGGTGCTATGTGTGCTTCTCTGGCTGCCAAACGGATTGACTCCATCGGTGCTCGCGCCCAGCACGATGTTCCTTGGATCGTTCCCAAATTCTAGGTCTTCGAAGTTCAACGCTTGCCACTGGCTCGCATCCTTAGGGTGACTCAGCATCTTGTCTTTTTTATCTATCTCCAGATCATTTGCGTCATCTTCTCGCTTCTTCTCCTCCCTATCCGCGTGCCAACGCAGGAGCTTTGCTACCTTAGGGTCCGCGAAATACCGCTGCAGACGAGGAGTGATCGGAAAGTACCACACCACTTTTCGAGGAGCTTTCTTCCTCTTCTTGTATCGAGTGACGCCGCACACCGGACATATGATAGACTCCGCGTGCTCGTCCCGATAAATGATGCAATTGTTCATGCACACATGGTATTTCACGTGCGGTAAATCCAGAGGACACACAATTTTCTTCGCCTCCTCCAAACTGGTCGGGCACTTGTTCCCCTTGGGAAGACGTTCGTGCTAGAATGACATGTTCTCGTCGAAGCATGCGTCAGTCATTTTGTGTTTTACCTTCATCTCCAGAGCCATGAGCGTTACTTTCAGGCGGGTATCCTCGGGCCTGCATCCTTCATACAATGGAGTAACCGCGTCTAACTCAAGTTGATCCATCTTGTCTTTCTCTCGGGCGGCAGCTCTTGCGTTATCCGTCTGCTTGAGAAGCAGCTCTTGAATATGAGGGTCCTGCACCCAGCCCATCGATGGTCCAGCGTCGTCTGCTCCGCCGGCATCATCATCTTCATGATCATGCCCGTCGTCTGCTCCGGCATCTTCCTCATCATCATGTCCTGCATCTTCTACATGATGACTGTGTACAGCATCACCGTCGTGATCATCTCCTGGGGATTCTTCGTCTTCTCGCCCGCCCGAGCCGCGGTGTTTGTCTTACTGCCCTTCCTCATTTCTTACCCGGCCCCCATGGACGACTTCGTAGTCATCTTCATCACCTTGCCACCGATAGCCATCCATGAAACCACGCAAGAGCAGGTGGTCCCGCACCTGCCCGGATTCCGGGTCCGCAATAAGGCTCTTCAGCTTGCATCTTCGACACGGACATCTTATCTCCGTCTCGTTCTTTTGAAGCATCTCGGCCTTTGCAGACCTCAAAAACCTATTCACGATGCCTTCGGTCATCATGCGAACCATGGTCGCCTGCGGGGTAGAGCAAAACGATATTTTAGAACCAAGAAAAAATTTGGCATGACTTTCCCTAAAAATAGGACCAAAAAGAATGCTTAATGCCAAAATTCTCGCCGAAACGGAAATGAATCAACATTCCGGCAAAATATTGGCAACTATCGCATTTCAAATACCGGTACACCTCCAAACACAAACACATATGCAACACCACAAACATATGCAACACCACGAACATACATAGATCTAGCTAGGCCATAAAAAGTGCATGTGCACATTGTTGTAGGGAGAACAACATAAATATAGCTTCCCCCCTTACTTACCTATCAAAACAAGGTAATTTAACCACTTAAATTGAATGAATCTATGGTGGAAATGAGGTGAAAAAGAGGAGGCACCCGAGATAAGGAGGAGGTGGAGAGAATGAAGTGGGGAGAAAGTGAGTGTGGGTAGGAGAGGCTGTCCAAAATATCTTGTTGCTGCCCACTTACTAATGGCGCACCAACTCTAAATGCGCCATTAGTAAGCCAGGTTACTAATGGCGCACCTTCTGGTGGTGCGCCATTAGTAGTTTTGCAAAAAAAAAACATACTAATGGCGCACTGTCCCAAAGTGCGCCATTACTAGTTTAAACTAGTAATGGCGCACGGTGGAACAGTGCGCCATTAGTAGTTTTGCAAAAAAGGGAATAAAAAATATAATAAAAAAAACAACATTAGTGGCGCACTTTCCGGCAGGTGCGCCATTACTAGTTACAACTAGTAATGGCGCACTGTGTCTGGATCCACCATTAGTATGTTTGGACGGGCGCACTAGTTAAATTTTTTTTTGATACTAATGGCGCACCCTGGGCCAGGTGCGCCATTAGTAGTTTCAACTCTAATGGCGTATCAGAAGGTGGTGTGCCATTAGTATATACTAATGGCGCACCGCTTGTCTAGTGCGCCATTAGTGTCAATCCCATCTATAGCCCTTTTTCTAGTAGTGTGCTATACTTGCGAGCCGTTAGATTCATCAAACTTCACATCTACCGTCTCTTCAACCTTTCGGGTGAAATTGTTGTAGACACGGTAAGTGTGAGAGTTTGAGCCATAACCAAGTAGGAAACCTTCATGAGATTTAGGAGCAAATTTAGAGCGACGATGCTTATCAAGAATGTAGCACTTTGAGCCAAATACCCGAAGGTATCCAACTTGGGGTTTGTTACCGGTGAGAAGCTCATATGCCGTCTTGCCGAGTAGCTTGTGAAGATACACGCGATTTGTTGCATGACAAGCCGTCTCAACCGCTTCCGCCCAAAAGTGTTTTGGAGTCTTGTACTCATCGTTCTAGCCATCTCAATAAGAGTACGGTTCTTCCTCTCAGCAACTCCATTTTGTTGAGGCGTGTACGTAGCCGAGAACTCATGTGAAATCCCTTCTTCGTCAAGAAAGGTATCCACATTTGCGTTCTTGAACTCCGTTCCATTGTCGCTTGATACGTCTCCAACGTATCTATAATTTCTGATTGCTCCAAGCTATATTATCTACTGTTTTGGACAATCTTGGGCTTTATTATCCACTTTTATATTATTTTTGGGACTAACCTATTAACTTGAGGCCCAGCCCAGATTTGTTGTTTTTTGCCTATTTCAGTGTTTCAAAGAAAAGGAATATCAAACGGAGTCGAAACGGAACGAAATCAACTGGAGAAGTTACTTTTGGAAGGAAAGCTACCGGATGGACTTGGACCCCACGTCAGGAAAGGAGGGAGGTGCTCACGAGGGTGGGGGGCGCGCCCACCCCCATAGGGCGCGCCCCCTGCCTCGTGGGGCCCCCAAAGCTCCACCGACGTACTTCGTGCACCCATATATACTCACGTACCCTAAAACTTCCAGAACGGAGAATAGATCAGGAGTTCCGCCGCCGCAAACCTCTGTAGCCACCAAAAACCTCTCGAGGCCCTGTTCCGGCACCCTGCCGGAGGGGGGGACCCTCATCGGTGGCCATCTTCATCATCCCGGCGCTCTCCATGATGAGGAGGGAGTAGTTCACCCTCGGGGCTGAGGGTATGTACCAGTAGCTATGTGTTTGATCTCTCTCTCTCTCTCTCGTGTTCTTGATTTGGCAGGATCTTGATGTATCGCGAGCTTTGCTATTATAGTTGGATCTTATGTTTCTTCTCCCCCTCTACTCTCTTGTAATGGATTGAGTTTCCCCTTTAAAGTTATCTTATCGGATTGAGTCTTTAAAGATTTGAGAACGCTTGATGTATGTCTTGCCGTGCGTATCTGTGGTGACAATGGGATATCACGTGATTCACTTGATGTATGTTTTGGTGATCAACTTGCGGGTTCCGCCCATGAACCTATGCATAGGGGTTGGCACACGTTTTCGTCGTGATTCTCTGGTAGAAACTTTGGGGCACTCTTTGAGGTTCTATGTGTTGGTTGTATAGATGAATATGAGATTGTGTGATGCATATCGTATAATCATACCCACGGATACTTGAGGTGACATTGGAGTATCTAGGTGACATTAGGGTTTTGGTTGATTTGTGTCTTAAGGTGTTATTCTAGTACGAACTCTAGGGCAGTTTGTGACACTTATAGGAGTAGCCCAATGGATTGATTGGAAAGAATAACTTTGAGGTGGTTTCGTACCCTACCATAATCTCTTCGTTTGTTCTCCACTATTAGTGACTTTGGAGTGACTCTTGTTGCATGTTGAGGGATAGTTATATGATCCAATTATGTTATTATTGTTGAGAGAACTTGCACTAGTGAAAGTATGAACCCTAGGCCTTGTTTCCTAGCATTGCAATACCATTTGTGCTCACTTTTATCACTAGTTACCTTGCTGTTTTTATATTTTCAGATTACAAAAACCTATATCTACTATCTATTTTGCACTTGTATCACCATCTCTTCGCCGAACTAGTGCACCTATACAGTTTACCATTGTATTGGGTGTGTTGGGGACACAAGAGACTCTTTGTTATTTGGTTGCAGGGTTGTTTGAGAGAGACCATCTTCATCTTACGCCTCCTACGGATTGATAAACCTTAGGTCATCCACTTGAGGGAAATTTGCTACTGTCCTACAAACCTCTGCACTTGGAGGCCCAACAATGTCTACAAGAAGAAGGTTGTGTAGTAGACATCAAGCTCTTTTCTGGCGCCGTTGCCGGGGAGGTGAGTGCTTGAAGGTATATCTTTAGATCTTGCAATCAAATCTTTTTGTTTCTTGTTTTAGCACTAGTTTAGTTTATAAAATAAAACTACAAAAAAATGGAATTGAGTTTGTCTCATACGCTTCATCTTTTTAATATATTTCGTGAGTATGATGGAAAGGATAATTGTGCTCAAGTGCTAGAAGAAGAAATCTCTAAAATGTTTGGCACTAAATATTTGAATGATGAGCATTATTGCAATGTTGTTAGTACGAATTCTTTTTATATCCATGATGCTAATGATGATTGCACTAGTTATGATGAAAATGTCTCCTATAAACATGTCAATTTTTGTGGAGTGCATTGGGTTTGTAAGTACACACCAAATAGGGAAGATAGATATTGCAAGAGGCATAAGTACTTAGAAACCAAATTGTTGCAAGAAGAGCTAGATGAATGTGCTGAAAATTTATCTTTTCTTAGCCATACTTGTGAACTTTGCAATGAACGTGATCATTTTAGTACCCAATGCAATTTTTTTCATGATCGTATCGTGTCCAGCAACGGTCATACTGACTTTTCTGACGTGACTGGGCAGTCTTGAGATTCTCACGAATAATGCGGACTTGTTCTTCGGCATGTTGGATGATATCCAGACCGAAGAGTGGACGTTTCCCAGTTTCTGACTAGTTCAGAGGGGTCCGACAATTTTGTCCATATAACACTTCGAAGGGGGCCATCTTCAGACTAGCTTGATAGCTATTATTATAAGAGAACTCGGCGTAAGGAAGAGAGTCCTCCCATTTCTTGCCAAAGGAAATTACACAAGCTCGAAGCATGTCTTCAAGAACTTGGTTGAAACGTTCAACCTATCCTTGCGACTGAGGATGAAATGCAGTACTGAACGACAGATGAGTTCCCATAGCTTCTTGGAAACTTGCCCAGAATCTTGAAGTGAACAAGCTGCCACAGTCTGAACTGATTAAAAGTGGAATACCGTGAAGTGAAACAATTCTGGACATGTAGAGAGTTGCAAGCTGACTAGCAGTGATTGTTTCTTTGACAGCCTGAAAATGTGCAACTTTAGAAAGCCGGTCAATGACGACAAGAATAGCATCATTACCTTTTTGCGATTTGGGAAACCCAGTGACGAAGTCCATCTCAACATGGTCCCATTTCCATTTAGGAATAGTGATAGGTTGCAGAGTCCCAGCAGGCCTTTGATGCTCTGCTTTGATACGGCGGCAAACGTCAGACTCAGCAACATATCGAGCAATGTCTTGCTTCATATTAGACCACCATAATCTCTGAGAATACCTTGGTACATCTTTGTACTACCATGATGGATGGACAGAGGCGTGTCATGAGCTTCTTTCATAACCTTTTTAGTCTGATCCAGGTTTTTCCTCGAACATGGTACCACTAGGCGGCCTTTGAAGTACAAGGCGCCATCATCGGCGATAGTGAAGAATGAGGGCTTTCCTTCTGCGAGATGTCGTTTAATCTTCTGGACTTCAGAGTCATAACCTTGAATAGTCTTTATACCATCTACGAGATCTGGTACGACAGCCAGGGTATTTATAGAACCCTTAGTACAACACGAAGATTCATCTTTTGGAACTCCGGGGAGGGGGAGCGAGTGCACCAGGGGGGACAATATGAAGGTTCAGCTTTCTAAACTCTTCGACAAGCGAGGGCTGAACTTTTCGAACCTGGAGGTGGTTGCAGTAAGACTTGCAGCTCAAGGCATCAGCCATTACATTAGCCTTGCCTGGGATATAGGATATACCCACGTCAAAGTCTACAACAGTCTCCATCCATCTCGGCTGATGGAGGTTCAGGTCTAGCTGAGTAAACAGATACTTCAGACTTTGGTGGTCGGTGAAGATCTTGCAACGATTACCGAGAAGGTAATGTCGCCACTTCTTCAAAGCATGAATGACAGCAGCAAGCTCGAGGTTGTGAAGTGGGTAGTTTTCTTCGTGAGGGCGCAATTGACGAGAGGCATAAACAATCAGTCTGCGCTCTTGCATTAGGACACAGCCTAATCCTTGACGGGAAGTGTCACAGTAAATGAGGAAGTCCTTCGTAGTCTCAGGTGGAGGAAGCACTAGGGCAGAAGTCAACTTGTCTTTGAGCACCTGGAAACTTTCCTGACACATGTCTTTCCATTGGAACTTGACGCCCTTATGCAACAGGTTAGTCAAAGGCCTGGCGAACTTGGAGAAGTTCTCGACGAATCGACGGCAATAGCTGGCAAGACCGAGAAAACTTCGGACCTTCTTGACATTCTTCGGAGGAGTCTAATCGAGAATAGCATGGACTCGTTCAGGGTTGAGGGCAATACCATCCTTGGAGATGACATGCCCAAGATAGGTTACTTCAGGGAGCCAGAATTCACACTTGGAATACTTAGCGTAGAGTTGATGCTCTCGCAACTTTTCCAACACAAGGCAAAGATGTTCAGCATGTTCTTGTTTGTTCTTGGAAAATACAAGGATATCATCTAGATAAACCACGACAAACTTGTTGAGGTAATCCATGAATATATAGTTCATCAGACGCGAGAAGGTGGCTGGAGCATTCGTTAAGCCGAAAGACGTTAAGCCGAAAGACATGACGGTGTACTCGTATGATCCATACCGAGTCAAGAAGGCGGTCTTTGGGATATTCTCTTCACGAACACAGATCTGGTGGTAACCCAACCTCAAGTCGAGTTTGGAGAACATTGATGAACCAGCCAGTTGAGCATAAAGATCATTCATCCGAGGGAGGGGACACTAGTAGAAAAGAGGGCTTTGGTTCAGACCGGGTCAGCCCATTAGTCCCGGTTCAGTCCAGAACCGGGACCCATGGGGGTTGGTCCCGGTTCGTGAGGCTAGGGGCCTGCCGGGCCTCGTTGGGGCATTTGTCCCGGTTCGTCTGGCCCCTTTGGTCCCGGTTAGTGGGTCGAACCAGGACCAATGGGCCTTGCTCCTGGCCCACCACCATTGGTCCCGGTTGGTGGCTTGAACCGGGACCACAGGCTTCCCTTTAGTCCCGGTTCATGCCACGAACCGGGACCAATGAGGTGCCTATATATACCCCTCGCCCGCGAGCAGAGCACTCCAGTGCTCTGTTTTTCTCTGGCCGGCGAGGGGACGGCTTTGTGGTGCTCTAGCTCACCTCCTATGCACATGAGGTGTTCGATGAAATGCCCGAGCCACACTAGTTAAGCTTTCTCCTCTCGAAGCTCGACCTCAAAGCTCCATTTTCCTCGAGATTTGTCTAGGTTTCGCGGCCCATCACGTCCCATTCTCGTTTTCACTGCCGTCGATCGCCCATGCCGATCTCGTCGCCGGCATCACCGTGGTGAGCCTCTTGTTCTTATCTTCTTTCTGAAAGAAAAAGAATTCTTACTTTAGATAGATACTTGTCTAATTTTCTTAATTTTATTATTGCTTGTTATTATATAGTGCGATGGTTTTGGTATCCGCCCCCGTCGGCCCTCATCCTGGCTATGATCCGGGTGTGGTATATATTATCTTTTTATAACTATTTGGTTCATTTATTGTTTATGAAAATTATGCCGACCAATGTGACATAGATTTTATTTATGTAGGAGGTAGTTGAACCGGGAGGTTAAATTTAGTTGAAGAAGAAAACAATTACTTGAAGGAAAAAATAAAACAAATTGAGGAGGAGAAGATGATATTGGAGTTGCATGTTGCGGATGTCGGCGATGATCATAAGATCAAGATGGATGCAATGCGGTTGAAGATGAGAAAGATTAGAAAATATGCCATTCATACCGAGGCTTAGTATCATTATGTCGTTGGATCAATTGTTACCTTGGTTGCGATTATGATCACATTTGTTTTCGCATTGAAATGTTTTACATAGTTTCAATGTATGGTTTAATTAATTACATGCTCTGGAGAGCTATATGTTGTTAGATGAGAACTATGTATGTACTTTGGTTTTAATGTGATGATGAACTTCTATTAATTTGGTCACTTAATTATCTATTCATGATGTTCTGTAATGGTTTTTGACACACTTAATTATATATAATGCACGCAGATGAACCGGCAATGGATGTACAGTGACAGACACACCTCCGAGTACATTAAGGGCGTGCATGATTTTCTCGAAGTGGCTGAGGCAAACAAGCAGAATGGTTTTGTGTGTTGTCCATGCCCTAAATCTGGGAATACAAAGTCTTACTCTGATCGGAAAGTCCTTCACACCCACCTGCTTTATAATGGTTTCATGCCACACTATAATGTTTGGACGAGGCACGGAGAAATAGCGGTTATGATGGAAGACAACAAAGAAGAAGAGGACGATGACAACTATGTGCCCCCTGAATACGGTGATGCTGCAACAGGGAAAGCTGCTGAAGATCAAGAGGAACCAGACGATGTGCCCAATGATGCTGCAATGGGGGAAGCTGCTGAAGATCGTGAGGAACTAGATGATGTGCCTAATGATGATGATCTCCGCCGGGTCATTGTCGATGCAAGGACGCAATGCGAAAGTCAAAAGGAGAAGCTGAAGTCCGATCGCATGTTAGAGGATCAGAAAAAAGAGATGTACCCCAATTGCGAAGATGGCAACACAAAGCTTGGTACCGTACTAGAATTGCTGCAGTGGAAGGCAGAGAATGATGTGCCTGACAAAGGATTTGAGAAGCTACTGAAAATATTGAAGAAGAAGCTTCCAAAGGATAACAAATTGCCCGACAGTACATACGCAGCAAAGAAGAAGGTCGTATGCCCTCTAGGATTGGAGGTGGAAAGATACATGCATGCCCTAATGACTGCATCCTCTACCGCAGTGCGTACAAGGATCTGAACGCATGCCCGGTATACGGTGCATTGCGGTATAAGATCAGACGAGATGACCCTAGTGATGTTGACGGCGAGCCCCCCAGGAAGAGGGTTCCTGCGAAGGTGATGTGGTATCCTCCTATAATACCACGGTTGAAACGTCTGTTCAGAAACGAAGAGCATGCCAAGTTGATGCGATGGCACAGTGAGGACCGTAAGAAAGACGGGAAGTTGAGAGCACCCGCTGACGGGGCGCAGTGGAGAAAAATCAAGAGAAAGTACTGGCCTGAGTTTGCAAGTGACCCGAGGAACGTATGGTTTGGTTTAAGCGCGGATGGCATTAATCCTTTCGGGGAGCAGAGCAGCAATCACAGCACCTGGCCCGTGACTCTATGTATGTATAACCTTCCTCCTTGGATGTGCATGAAGCGGAAGTTCATTATGATGCCAGTTCTCATCCAAGCCCCTAAGCAACCCGGCAACGACATTGATGTGTACCTAAGGCCATTAGTTGAAGAACTTTTACAGCTGTGGAATGGAAACGGTATACGTACGTGGGATGAGCACAAACAGGAGGAATTTAACCTGCACACGTTGTTGTTTGTAACCATCAACGATTGGCCCGCTCTCAGTAAACTTCAGGACAGACTAACAAGGATACCACGCGTGCACGCACTGTTTAGATGAAACTAAAGTTATACCCGGACAAATGCAGGAAGAATGTGTACCTGGCCATCGTCGATTTCTATCCGACCAACATCAATGTCGAAAGAAAGGCAAGCATTTCAAAGGCGAGACAGATCACCGGAAGAAGCCCGCCATCCGTACCGGTGATCACCGTACTTGCTATGGTCAATGATTTACACGTAATCTTTGGAAAGGTCCCGGTGGACTAGATGTTCCGAATGAACGCTGAGGGACCACACCCAGTGGAAGAAGAAATCTATTATTTTGGGACCTACCCTACTATAAAGACCTAGAGTCCGCTCTTCAATCGATCGTGATGCACGTGACGAAGAACCTTTGCGTGAACCTACTAGGATTCTTGGGCATGTATGGAAGACAAAAGATACACCTGAGGCACGGGAGGACCTGCAACATTTGCACGAAGAAGATGGTATGCCTCCGAAGCAGTATGAAGGTCTGCCAGCTACGCTCTTACGAAAGAAGAGAAATAAATCTTCTTTGAATGCCTGCTCAGTATGAAGGTCACGACTGGCTTCTCGTCGAATATAAAGGGAATAATAAATATGCCAGAGAAAAAGTTCCAGAACCTAAAGTCTCATGACTGCCACGTGATTTATGAGCAACTGCTTTCCGGATTGCATTGAGGGGCTTCTACCGGAAACATCTCGATTAGCCATTGTGAAGCTATGTGCATTCCTCAATGCAATCTCTCAGAAGGTGATCGATCCAGAAATCGTACCAAGGCTAAGGAGTGATGTGGCGCAATGTCTTGTCAGTTTCGAGCTGGTGTTCCCACCATCCTTCTTTAATATCATGACGCACGTCCTAGTTCATCTAGTCGACGAGATTGTCATCCTGGGGCCCGTATTTCTACACAATATGTTCCCCTTTGAGAGGTTCATGGGAGTCCTAAAGAAATATGTCCGTAACCGCGCTAGGCCAGAAGGAAGCATCTCCATGGGCCATCAAACAGAGGATGTTATCGGGTTTTGTGTTGACTTCATTCCTGGCCTTAACAAGATAGGTCTCCCTAAATCGCGGTATGAGGGGAGACTGACTGGAAAAGGCACTCTTGGAAGAGACTCAATAATATGCAGGGACGGATATTCTTGGTCTCAAGCACACTACACAGTTCTATAGAACTCTACCTTGGTGACCCCGTATGTCGATGAACACAAGAACAGTCTGCGCTCCAAACACCCGGAGCAATGCAACGACTAGATTACATGTGAACACATCAGGACTTTCAGCAGTTGGTTGGAAAGACGTCTCAGAGGTGACAACATTGTTTGTGATGAGTTGTACTTGTTGTCCAGGGGACCATCTTTGACTGTATTGACTTACAAAGGATACGAGATAAATGGGAATACATTTTACACGATCGCCCAAGACCAAAAGAGCACCAACCAAAACAGCGGTGTCCGCTTTGATGCAGCAACCGAGAGCGGAAAGGACACATATTATGGTTACATAGTGGACATATGGGAACTTGACTACGGACCTGATTTTAAGGTCCCTTTGTTTAAGTGCAAATGGGTCAATCTGTTAGGCGGTGGGGTACAGGTAGACCCACAGTACGGAATGAAAACAGTGGATCTGAAAAATCTTGGGTACACTAACGAACCGTTCGTCCTAGCCAATGATGTGGCACAGGTTATCTATGTGAAGGACATGTCTACCAAACCGAGAAAAAGAAAAGGTAAGGAAGCGAATACATCATACGATGAGCCAAAGCGCCACATAGTTCTTTCAGGAAAAAGGGACATCCTGGGAGTGGACGGCAAGACAGACATGTTTGAAGATTATGAAAAGTTTCATGAAATTCCTCCCTTCAATGTCAAGGCTGACCCAAGCATCCTGATAAACAATGAAGATTATCCATTGTTACGACACAATAAGCAAATGACACAAGCGAAGAAAAAGTGAAGACTTTCTCCCGCAACTATTATGATGATACCATAGCAAATGACACAAGTGAATACCATTGTCCGTTTTGTACATGCACATGCTATGTGGGTGAAATTATGATACCATCCCAACTTTCAACTTTTTCAGAGTTCATTTGAAATGCTTTCATGTCTTATGGTTCAAGGTTTTATGTGTTGAGGCAAATGGATCAATATGTCAGGAGGCGGGGTACAGGTAGACCCACAGTACGGTATGACAACAGTGGATCTAAACAATCTTGGGTACACAGACGAACCATTCGTCCTAGCCAATGATGTGGCGCAGTTATTGTCCGAAACTTTGATACTTCGAAAGTGATTGTCCATTTTGTACACGAAGTGCATCAAGTTTTTGTCGTAACTCTCTCTACTTTTTGGAACATGCTATGTGGGTGAATGATGATACCATGCCAACTTTCAACCTTTTCAGAGTTCATTTTTAAATGCTTTCCAATTTCAGAGTCATTTAGCTCAAAGAATGAATTAATACCAAACAGAATGAACTACAAAACTTTTATGAAAATAAAAACAATCAATTAAAATATTATGTTATGATCAACTAAAATAAAACTATAATATTCTTCAATAGCAAAAAGAATATAATTTTTGTGACCTAAAATCAAACTATAAGTATTTAATTGTAAGTATAAATAAAAAATAAATAGCAAAAAAGAAAAAAAATTCTATTTTTATAGTAAAGTTATTCATAAACTAGTGATTCACACAAATTTTAAAAAATACAAATTTAAACTATTCAAAATTTTAAAACTAATGGCACTAACAGAAAGTTTATAATTTTTGTGACCTAAAATCAAAAAGAAATCACTAAAAAACTATAAGTATTTAGTTGTAAGTATAAATAAAAAATAAATAGAAAAAAATTCTATTTTTATAGTAAAGTTATTCATAAACTAGTGATTCAGACAAATTTTTAAAAATTCAAATTTAAACTATTCAAAATTGAAAAGTAATGGCACTAACAGAAAGTTTATAATTTTTGTGACCTAAAAGCAAAAAGAAATCACTAAAAACTGTAAGTATTTAGTTTTAAGTAGAAATAAAAAAATAAAAAACGAAAAAAATGTAGAAATAAAAAAGAAAAAACCAAAAAAATGCCACCTACTGGGCCTCCACGGCCTGAATACGACTAGAAACCCTACATGGGCCAGGATTCAGGCCCGGAGAAGGCCCAATAGGCCCACAGGCAGTAGCAAGTTTAGGCCCGAAAGCCTGCATTAGAGAGGAGCTCGAATGGGGAGGCACAGCAGCGCTTACAAACAAGTGCCGGCGCCCTTCAGCTAGCGATGTGGGACTAAAGTTTTGGGCGCGGGGCAGCACAAGGCCTTTGGTCCCGGCTGGTGGCACCAACCGGGACTAAAGGGGGCATTGGTCACGGTTCGTGGCACCAACTGGGACCAATGCCCCCCTTTAGTCCCGGTTGATTTCACGAACCGGGACCATTGCTCTGGCTATATAAGCCAACAC
>NC_053023.1:665035096-665184599 GCF_003073215.2 Triticum urartu | reverse complement strand
GTAAAGAGACTTGCCGGTAACGAGATTGAACTAGGTATTGGATACCGACGATCGAATCTCGGGCAAGTAACATACCGATGACAAAGGGAACAACGTATGTTGTTATGCGGTCTGACCGATAAAGATCTTCGTAGAATATGTAGGAGCCAATATGGGCATCCAGGTCCCGCTATTGGTTATTGACCGGAGATTTGTCTCAGTCATGTCTGCATTGTTCTCGAACCGTAGGGTCCGCACGCTTAACGTTACGATGACAGTTATTATGAGTTTATGCATTTTGATGTACCGAAGTTAGTTCAGAGTCCCGGATGTGATCACGGACATGACGAGAAGTCTCGAAATGGTCGAGACATAAAGATTGATATATTGGACGGCTATATTCGGACACCGGAAGTGTTCCGGGTAATTTCGGAGAAAACCAGAGAGCCGGAGGGTTACCGGAACCCCCCCCCCCCGGGGGGAGAAGTAATGGGCCATATGGGCCTTAGTGGAGAGAGAGAGAGGGGCTGCCAGAGGTGGGCCGCGCGCCACCTCCTCCCTGGTCCAAATTGGACAAGGGGAAGGGGGCGGCGCCCCCCCCCTTTCCTTCTCCCTCTCCACCTCTTTCCCCCTCCTAGTAGGAGTCCTACTCCTACTAGGAGGAGGACTCCTCCTTGGCGCGCCACACCTGGCCGGCCGGCCTCCTCCCCTTGCTCCTTTATATACGGGGGCAGGGGCACCCCTAGACACACAAGTTGATCCACGTGATCGTTCCTTAGCCGTGTGCGGTGCCCCCTGCCACCATATTCCACCTCGGTCATACCGTTGTAGTGCTTAGGCGAAGCCCTACGTCAGTAGAACATCATCATCATCACCACGCCGTTGTGCTGACGGAACTCATCCCCGAAGCTTTGCTGGATCGGAGCCCAGGGAGCGTCATCGAGCTGTACGTGTGCTAAGAACTCGGAGGTGCCGGAGTAACGGTGCTTGGATCAGTCGGATCGGGAAGACGTACGACTACTTCCTCTATGTTGTGTCAACGCTTCCGCAGTCGGTCTGCGTGGGTACGTAGACAATACTCTCCCATTTCGTTGCTATGCATCACCATGATCTTGCGTGTGCGTAGGAAAATTTTGAAATTACTACGAAACCCAACATGTAACATGTTACTGCTTTTCGTTATCCTATCCTGATGCATAGCCTATCCTTGCTACTACTATTGTTACCTTTACCTGCTATCCTACTGCTTAGTATAGGATGCTGGTGTTCCATCAGTGGCCCTACACACTTGTCCGTCTGCCATGCTATACTACTGGGCCGTGATCACTTCGGGAGGTGATCACGGGCATATGCTATATACCTTACACTATTACATTACCTGTGATACTGTTCGGAGATGGGGGCTGAAGGGGCAGGTGGTTCCACCCAGGTAGTGGTGGGCCTGGGTTCCCGACGGCCCCCGACTGTTACTTTGAGGTGGAGGGACAGGGCAGGTTGAGACCACCTAGGAGAGAGGTGGGCCTGGCCCTGTTCGGCGTTCGCGGATACTTAACACGCTTAACGAGATCTTGGTATTTGATCTGAGTTGGGTCGTTGACCTTATACGCACTAACCGCCACGTGGGATAAGATATGGGCAACCGGCGTCGTGGTATGAGCCGAAGCACTTCGTGATGTCAGCGACTGAGCGGCGCGCGCCAGATTGGACCACGTAACGTGACTTCCGTTGTACTGGAGGTTGCTAGGTCTGCTTCCGGCCGCATTCGCAACGTGCAGGTGTGCTATGGGCGATGGGCCCAGACCCCTGTGCGCTTAGGTTTAGACCGGCGTGCTGACCTCTCTGTTGTGCCTAGGTGGGGCTGCGACGTGTTGATCTTCCGCGGCCGGGCATGACCCAGAAAAGTGTGTCCGGCCAAATGGGATCGAGCGTGTCGGGTAATGTGGTGCACCCCTGCAGGGAAGTTGATCTATTCGAATAGCCGTGTCCACGGTAACAGGCGACCCGGAGTTGTACCTTGACCTTATGACAACTAGAACCGGATACTTAATAAAACACACCCTTCCAAGTGCCAGATACAACCCGGTGGTCGCTCTCTAACAGGGCGACGAGGAGGGGATCTCCGGGTAGGATTATGCTATGCGATGCTACTTGGAGGACTTCAGTCTACTCTCTTCTACATGCTGCAAGACGGAGGCTGCCAGAAGCGTAGTCTTCGACAGGATTAGCTATCCCCCTCTTATTCTGGCATTCTGCAGTTCAGTCCACCGATATGGCCCTTTACACATATACCCATGCATATGTAGTGTAGCTCCTTGCTTGCGAGTACTTTGGATGAGTACTCACGGTTGCCTTGTTCCCCCTTTTCCCTATTTCTCTACCCGATTGCTGCGACCAGACGATGGAGTCTAGGAGCCAGACGCCACCGTCGACGATGACTCCTACTACACCGGAGGTGCCTACTACTACGTGCAGCCCGCTGACGACGACCAGGAGTAGTTTAGGAGGATCCCAGGCAGGAGGCCTGCGCCTCTTTCGATCTGTATCCCAGTTTGTGCTAGCCTTCTTAAGGCAAACTTGTTTAACTTATGTCTGTACTCAGATATTGTTGCTTCCGCTGACTCGTCTATGATCGAGCACTTGTATTCGAGCCCACGAGGCCCCTGGCTTGTATTATGATGCTTGTATGACTTATCTTATTTGTAGAGTTGTGTTGTGATATCTTCCCGTGAGTCCCTGATCTTGATCGTACACGTTTGCGTGCATGATTAGTGTACGATTGAATCGAGGGCATCACAGCTCATTTGAGAGTACCATTAAGCGTTTTGATCTATCCTTATAGATCTTGATGCTCAATGTTCAAGTAGCTTAATCCAGGTTTTCCATTGAAAAACACTTTTCAAATAACCCTATATGCTTTCTAGAAACTCTACATCATTTCTGATCAACAATATGTCAACAACATATACTCATCAGAAATTCTATAGTGCTCCCACTCACTTCTTTGGAAATACAAGTTTCTCATAAACTTTGTATAAACCCAGAAGCTTTGATCATCTCATCAAAGCGTACATTCCAACTCCGAGATGCTTACTCCAGTCCTTAGAAGGATTGCTGGAGCTTTGCATACTTGTTAGCATTTTTCAGGACTGACAAAATCTTCTGGTTGTATCACATACAACCTTTCCTCAAGAAAATCGTCAAGGAAACAATATTTTAACATCGTATCTGCAAGATTTCATAAACAATGCAGTAACTGCTAACATAATTCCAACAGACTCTTAGCTTCACTACGAGTGAGAAAGTCTCATCGTAGTCAACTCCTTGAACTTATCGGAAAACATCTTAACGACAAGTCGAGCTTTCTTAATGGTGATACTTACCACCATTGTCCGTGTTTCTTTTAAAATCCATATGTACCCAACAGCCTTATGACCATCAAGCAGTTCTTCCAAAGTCTACACTTTGTTTTCATACATGGATCCTCTCTCGGATTTTATGGCCTCGAGCCAATTTTCGGAATCCGGGCCCACCATCGCTTCTCCATAGCTCGTAGGTTCATTGTTGTCTAGCAACATGACTTCCAAGACAGGATTACATACCATTATGAAGTAGTACGCATCCTTGTCGTCCTACGAGGTTTGGTAGTGACTTGATCCGAAGTTTCATGATCACTATCATAAGCTTCCACTTCAATTGGTGTAGGTGCCACAGGAACAACTCCCTGTGCCCTGCTATACACTGGTTGAAGTGACGGTTCAATAACCTCATCAAGTCTCCACCATCCTCCCACTCAATTCTTTCGAGATAAACTTTTCCTCGAGAAAGGACCCGATTCTAGAAACAATCCCTATTACTTTCGGATCTGAGACAGGAGGTATACCCAACTGTTTTGGGTACTCTATGAACATGCATTTATCCGCTTTGGGTTCGAGCTTATCAGCCTGAAACTTTTTCACATAAGCGTTGCAGCCCCAAACTTTTAAGAAATGACAGCTTAGGTTTCTCTAAACCATAGTTCATACGGTGTCATCTCATCGAAATTACGTGGTGCCCTATTTAAAGTGAATGTGGTTGTCTCTAATGCCTAACCCATAAATTATCGTGGTAATTCGATAAGAGACATCATGGTATGCATCATATCGAATAGGGTGCAGTTATGATGTTCGGACACACCATCACACTATGGTGTTCCAGGCTGTATTAGTTGTGAAACAATTTCCACAATGTCTTAATTCTGTGCCAAACTCGTAATTCAGATATTCATCTCTATGATCATATCATAGATATTTTATCCTCTTGTCACGACGATCTTTCAACTTCACCCTGAAATTACTTGAACCTTTCAATAATTCAGACTCGTGATTCATCAAGTAAATATACTCAACATCTACTCAAATCATCTGTGAAGTAAGAACATAACGATATCCACTACATGCCTCAGCACTCATTGGACTGCACACATCAAAATGTATTACTTCCAACAAGTTGCTTTCTAGTTCCATCTTACTGAAAACGAGGCCTTTCAGTCATCTTGCTCATGTGGTATGATTTGCATGTCTCAAGTGATTCAAAATCAAGCGAGTCCAAAGATCCATCAACATGGAGCTTCTTCATGCATTTTATACCATTGTGACTAAAATTGCAGTGCCACAAGTATGTGGTACTATCAATACTATCTTATATCTTTTGGCATGAACATGTGTATCACTACGATCGGGATTCGATAAACCATTCATTTTAGGTGCAAGACCATTGAAGGTATTATTCAAATAAACAGAGTAACCATTATTCTCCTTAAATGAATAACCTGAAGGAAATATGCCCTGGAGGCAATAATAAAGTTATTATTTATTTCCTTATATCATGACGAATGTTTATTATTCATGCTAGAATTGTATTAACCGGAAACATAATACATGTGTGAATACATAGACAAACAAAGTGTCACTAGTATGCCTCTACTTGACTTGCTCATTAATCAAAGATGGTTATGTTTCCTAACCATGAACAAAGAGTTCTTATTTGATTAATGGGATCACATCATCAGGTGAATGATCTGATTGACATGACCCATTCCATTAGCTTAGCACCCGATCGTTTAGTATGTTGCTATTGCTTTCTTCATGACTTATACATGTTCCTATGACTATGAGATTATGCAACTCCCGTTTGCCAGAGGAATACTTTGTGTGCAACCAAACATCACAACGTAAATGGGTGATTATAAAGGTGCTCTACAGGTGTCTCCAAAGGTAGATGTTGGGTTGGCGTATTTCGAGATTAGGATTTGTCACTCCGATTGTCGGAGAGGTATCTCTGGGCCCTCTCGGTAATGCACATCACGTAAGCCTTGCAAGCATTACAACTAATAAGTTAGTTGTGAGATGATGTATTACGGAACGAGTAAAGAGACTTGCCGGTAACGAGATTGAACTAGGTATTGGATACCGACGATCGAATCTCGGGCAAGTAACATACCGATGACAAAGGGTACAACGTATGTTGTTATGCGGTCTGACCGATAAAGATCTTCGTAGAATATGTAGGAGCCAATATGGGCATCCAGGTCCCGCTATTGGTTATTGACCGGAGATTTGTCTCAGTCATGTCTACATTGTTCTCGAACCGTAGGGTCCGCACGCTTAACGTTACGATGACAGTTATTATGAGTTTATGCATTTTGATGTACCGAAGTTAGTTCGGAGTCCCGGATGTGATCACGGACATGACGAGGAGTCTTGAAATGGTCGAGACATAAAGATTGATATATTGGACGACTATATTCGGACACCGGAAGGGTTCCGGGGAAGTTTCGGATAAAACCGGAGCACTGGGGGGTTACCGGAACCCCCCGGGGGGTTAATGGGCCTTATGGGCCTAATGTGGAGAAGAGGAAGGGGCTGCCAGGGCAGGCCGCGCGCCCCCTCTCCCCCTAGTCCGAATTGGACAAGGAGGGAGGGGCGGCGCCCCCCCTTTCCTTCTCTCCCTCCACCTCTCCTAGTTGGACAAGGAACGGGAGGGGAGTCCTACTCCCACCCCCCCCCTTGGATCCTTTATATACGGAGGCAGGGGGCACCCTAGAACACATAAGTTGATCTTCGTGATCATTCCTTAGCCATGTGCGGTGCCCCCTTCCACCATATTCCACCTCGGTCATATCGTTGTAGTGCTTAGGTGAAGCCCTGCGTCGGTAGAACATCATCATCATCACCACGCCGTTGTGCTGACGAAACTCATCCCCGAAGCTTTGCTGGATCGAAGCCCGGGGAGCGTCATCGAGCTGTACGTGTGCTAAGAACTCGGAGGTGCCGGAGTAACGGTGCATGGATCGGTCGGATCGGAAGACGTACCACTACTTCCTCTACGTTGCGTCAACGCTTCCGTTGCGGTCTACGAGGGTACGTAGACAACACTCTCCCCTCTCGTTGCTATGCATCACCATGATCTTGCGTGTGCGTAGGAAATTTTTTGAAATTACTACGAAACCCAACAGTGGCATCCGAGCCTAGGTTTTATATGTTGATGTTATATGCACGAGTAGAACACAAGTGAGTTGTGGGCGATATAAGTCATACTGCTTACCAGCATGTCATACTTTGCTTCGGCGGTATTGTTGGACGAAGCGGCCCGGACCAACATTACGCGTACGCTTACGCGAGACCGGTTCTCCCAACGTGCTTTGCACAGAGGTGGCTTGCGGGTGATAGTTTCTCCAACTTTAGTTGAACCAAGTGTGGCTACGCTCGGTCCTTGCGAAGGTTAAAACAACACCAACTTGACAAACTATCGTAGTGGTTTTGATGCGTAGGTGAGATTGGTTCTTGCTTAAGCCCGTAGCAGCCACGTAAAACTTGCAACAACAAAGTAGAGGACGTCTAACTTGTTTTTGCAGGGCATGTTGTGATGTGATATGGTCAAGACATGATGCTAAATTTGATTGTATGAGATGATCATGTTTTGTAACCGAGTTATCGGCAACTGGCAGGAGCCATATGGTTGTCGCTTTATTGTATGCAATGCAATCGCGCTGTAATACTTTACTTTATCACTAAGCGGTAGCGATAGTCGTGGAAGCATAAGATTGGCGAGACGACAATGATGCTACGATGGAGATCAAGGTGTCGCGCCGGTGACGATGGTGATCATGACGGTGCTTCGGAGATGGAGATCACAGGCACAAGATGATGATGGCCATATCATATCACTTAAATTGATTGCATGTGAGGTTTATCTTTTATGCATCTTATCTTGCTTTGATTGACGGTAGCATTATAAGATGATCTCTCACTAAAATTATCAAGAAGTGTTCTCCCTGAGTATGCATCATTGCGAAAGTTCTTCGTGCTGAGACACCACGTGATGATCGGGTGTGATAGGCTCTACGTTCAAATACAACGGGTGCAAAACAGTTGCACACGCAGAATACTCAGGTTATACTTGACGAGCCAAGCATATACAGATATGGCCTCGGAACACGGAGACCGAAAGGTCGAGCGTGAATCATATAGTAGATATGATCAACATAAGTGATGTTCACCAATGAAACTACTCCATCTCACGTGATGATCGGACATGGTTTAGTTGATTTGGATCACGTAATCACTTAGAAGATTAGAGGGATGTCTATCTAAGTGGGAGTTCTTTTAAGTAAATTAGTTGAACCTAAATTTATCATGAAACTTAGTACCTGATAGTATCTTGCTTGTTTATGTTTGATTGTAGATAGATGGCTCGTGCTGTTGTTCCGTTGAATATTAATGCGTTCCTTGAGAAAGCAAAGTTGAAAGATGATGGTAGCAATTACACGGACTGGGTCCGTAACTTGAGGATTATCCTCATTGCTGCATAGAAGAATTACGTCCTGGAAGCACCACTGGGTGCCAGGCCTGCTGCTGGAGCAACACCAGATGTTATGAACGTCTGGCAGAGCAAAGCTGATGACTACTCGATAGTTCAGTGTGCCATGCTTTACGGCTTAGAATCAGGACTTCAACGACGTTTTGAACGTCATGGAGCATATGAGATGTTCCAGGAGTTGAAGTTAATATATCAAGCAAATGCCCGGATTGAGAGATATGATGTCTCCAATAAGTTCTATAGCTGCAAGATGGAGGAGAACAGTTCTATCAGTGAGCATATACTCAAAATGTCTGGGTATAATAATCACTTGATTCAATTGGGAGTTAATCTTCCAGACGATTGCGTCATTGACAGAATTCTCCAATCACTGCCACCAAGCTACAAGAGCTTCGTGATGAACTACAATATGCAAGGGATGAATAAGACTATTCCCGAGCTCTTCGCAATGCTGAAAGCTGCGGAGGTAGAAATCAAGAAGGAGCATCAAGTGTTGATGGTCAACAAGACCACTAGTTTCAAGAAAAAGGGCAAAGGGAAGAAGAAGGGGAACTTCAAGAAGAACGGCAAGCAAGTTGCTGCTCAAGAGAAGAAACCTAAGTCTGGACCTAAGCCTGAAACTGCGTGCTTCTACTGCAAGCAGACTGGTCACTGGAAGCGGAACTGCCCCAAGTATTTGGCGAATAAAAAGGATGGCAAGGTGAACAAAGGTATATGTGATATACATGTTATTGATGTGTACCTTACTAATGCTCGCAGTAGCACCTGGGTATTTGATACTGGTTCTGTTGCTAATATTTTTAACTCGAAACAGGGACTACGGATTAAGCGAAGATTGGCTAAGGACGAGGTGACGATGCGCGTGGGAAACGGTTCCAAAGTCGATGTGATCGCGGTCGGCACGCTACCTCTACATCTACCTTCGGGATTAGTATTAGACCTAAATAATTGTTATTTGGTGCCAGCATTGAGCATGAACATTATATCTGGATCTTGTTTAATGCGAGACGGTTATTCATTTAAATCAGAGAATAATGGTTGTTCTATTTATATGAGTAATATCTTTTATGGTCATGCACCCTTGAAGAGTGGTCTATTCTTATTGAATCTCGATAGTAGTGATACACATATTCCTAATGTTGAAACCAAAAGATGCAGAGTTGATAATGATGGTGCAACTTATTTGTGGCACTGCCGTTTAGGTCATATCGGTGTAAAGCGCATGAAGAAACTCCATACTGATGGACTTTTGGAACCACTTGATTACGAATCACTTGGTACTTGCGAACCGTGCCTCATGGGCAAGATGACTAAAACACCGTTCTCCGGTACTATGGAGAGAGCAACAGATTTGTTGGAAATCATACATACAGATGTATGTGGTCCGATGAATATTGAGGCTCGTGGCGGATATCGTTATTTTCTCACCTTCACAGATGACTTAAGCAGATATGGGTATATCTACTTAATGAAACATAAGTCTGAAACATTTGAAAAGTTCAAAGAATTTCAGAGTGAAGTTGAAAATCATCGTAACAAGAAAATAAAGTTTCTACGATCTGATCGTGGAGGAGAATATTTGAGTTACGAGTTTGGTGTACATTTGAAAAATTGTGGAATAGTTTAGCAACTCACGCCACCCGGAACACCACAGCGTAAATGTGTGTCCGAACGTCGTAATCGTACTTTACTAGATATGGTGCGATCTATGATGTCTCTTATTGATTTACCGCTATCGTTTTGGGGATACGCTCTAGAGACGGCCACATTCACGTTAAATAGGGCACCATCAAAATCCGTTGAGACGACGCCTTATGAACTATGGTTTGGCAAGAAACCAAAGTTGTCGTTTCTGAAAGTTTGGGGCTGCGATGCTGATGTGAAAAAGCTTCAACCTGATAAGCTCGAACCCAAATCGGAGAAATGTGTCTTCATAGGATATCCAAAGGAAACTATTGGATATACCTTCTATCACAGATCCGAAGGCAAGACTTTTGTTGCTAAATTCGGAAACTTTCTGGAGAAGGAGTTTCTCTCGAAAGAAGTGAGTGGGAGGAAAGTAGAACTTGACGAGGTAACTGTACCTGCTCCATTATTGGAATGTAGTACATCACAGAAAAATGTTTCAGTGACACCTACACCAGTTAGTGAGGAAGCTAATGATGATGATCATGAAACTTTAGATCAAGATACTACTGAACCTCGTAGATCAACCAGAGTGAGATCCGCGCCAGAGTGGTACGGTAATCCTATTCTGGAAGTCATGCTACTAGATCATGATGAACCTACGAACTATGAACAAGCGATGGTGAGCCCAGATTCCGCAAAATGGCTTGAAGCCATCACTGAGATGGGATCCATGTATGAGAACAAAGTATGGACTTTGGTTGACTTTCCCAATGATCGGTAAGCAATTGAGAATAAATGGATCTTCAAGAAGAACACTGACGCTGACGGTAATATTACTGTCTACAAAGCTCGACTTGTCGCAAAAGGTTTTTGACAGGTTCAAGGGATTGACTACGATGAGACTTTCTCACCCGTAGCGATGCTTAAGTCTGTCCGAATCATGTTAGCAGTTGCCGCATTTTATGATTATGAAATTTGGCAGATGGATGTTAAAACTGCATTCCTGAATGGATTTCTGGAAGAAGAGTTGTATATGATGCAACCGGAAGGTTTTATCGATCCAAAGGGAGCTAACAAACTGTGCAAGCTCCAGCGATCTATTTATGGACTAGTGCAAGCCTCTCGGAGTTGGAATAAACGCTTTGATAGTGTGATCAAAGCATTTGGTTTTATACAGACTTTCGGAGAAGCCTGTATTTACAAGAAAGTGAGTGGGAGCTCTATAGCATTTATGATATTATATGTGGATGAGATATTACTGATTGGAAATGATATAGAATTTCTGGATAGCATAAAAGGATACTTGAATAAGAGTTTTTCAATGAAGGACCTCAGTGAAGCTGCTTACATATTAGGCATAAAGATCTATAGAGATAGATCAAGACGCTTAATTGGACTTTCACAAAGCACATACCTTGACAAGATTTTGAAGAAGTTCAAAATGGATCAAGCAAAGAAAGGGTTCTTGCCTATGTTACAAGGTGTGAAGTTGAGTCAGACTCAATGCCCGACCACTGCAGAAGATAGAGAGAAAATGAAAGATGTTCCCTATGCTTCAGCCATAGGCTCTATCATGTATGCAATGCTGTGTACCAGACCTGATGTGTGCCTTGCTATAAGTTTAGCAGGGAGGTACCAAAGTAATCCAGGAGTGGATCACTGGATAGCGGTCAAGAACATCCTGAAGTACCTGAAAAGGACAAAGGATATGTTTCTCGTATATGGAGGTGACAAAGAGCTCATTGTAAACGGTTACGTTGATGCAAGCTTTGACACTGATCCGGACGATTCTAAATCGCAAACCGGATACGTGTTTACATTAAACGGTGGAGCTGTCAGTTGGTGCAGTTCTAAACAAAGCGTCATAGCGGGATCTACATGTCAAGCGGAGTACATAGCTGCTTCAGAAGCAGCAAATGAAGGAGTCTGGATGAAGGAGTTCATATCCGATCTAGGTGTCATACCTAATGCATCGGGTCCAATGAAAATCTTTTGTGACAATACTGGTGCAATTGCCTTGGCAAAGGAATCCAGATTTCATAAAAGAACCAAGCACATCAAGAGACGCTTCAATTCCATCCGAGATCTAGTCCAGGTGGGAGACATAGAGATTTGCAAGATACATACGGATCTGAATGTAGCAGACCTGTTGACTAAGCCTCTTCCATGAGCAAAACATGATCAGCACCAAGGCTCCATGGGTGTTAGAATCATTACTGTGTAATCTAGATTATTAACTCTAGTGCAAGTGGGAGACTGAAGGAAATATTCCCTAGAGGCAATAATAAAGTTATTATTTATTTCCTTATATCATGATAAATGTTTATTATTCATGCTAGAATTGTATTAACCGGAAACATAATACATGTGTGAATACATAGACAAACAAAGTGTCACTAGTATGCCTCTACTTGACTAGCTCATTAATCAAAGATGGTTATGTTTCCTAACCATGAACAAAGAGTTGTTATTTGATTAATGGGATCACATCATTAGGTGAATGATCTGATTGACATGACCCATTCCATTAGCTTAGCACCCGATCGTTTAGTATGTTGCTATTGCTTTCTTCATGACTTATACATGTTCCTATGACTATGAGATTATGCAACTCCCGTTTGCCGGAGGAATACTTTGTGTGCAACCAAATGTCACAACGTAAATGGGTGATTATAAAGGTGCTCTACAGGTGTCTCCAAAGGTAGATGTTGGGTTGGCGTATTTCGAGATTAGGATTTGTCACTCCGATTGTCGGAGAGGTATCTCTGGGCCCTCTCGGTAATGCACATCACATAAGCCTTGCAAGCATTACAACTAATAAGTTAGTTGTGAGATGACGTATTACGAAACAAGTAAAGAGACTTGCCGGTAACGAGATTGAACTAGGTATTGGATACCGACGATCGAATCTCGGGCAAGTAACATACCGATGACAAAGGGAACAACGTATGTTGTTATGCGGTCTGACCGATAAAGATCTTCGTAGAATATGTAGGAGCCAATATGGGCATCCAGGTCCCGCTATTGGTTATTGACCGGAGATTTGTCTCAGTCATGTCTACATTGTTCTCGAACCGTAGGGTCCGCACGCTTAACGTTACGATGACAGTTATTATGAGTTTATGCATTTTGATGTACCGAAGTTAGTTCGGAGTCCCGGATGTGATCACGGACATGACGAGGAGTCTCGAAATGGTCGAGACATAAAGATTGATATATTGGACGACTATATTCGGACACCGGAAGGGTTCCGGGGAAGTTTCGGATAAAACCGGAGCACCGGGGGATTACCGGAACCCCCCGGGGGGTTAATGGGCCTTATGGGCCTAATGTGGAGAAGAGGAGGGGGCTGCCAGGGCAGGCCGCGCGCCCCCTCTCCCCCTAGTCCGAATTGGACAAGGAGGAAGGGGCGGTGCCCCCCCTTTCCTTCTCTCCCTCCACCTCTCCTAGTTGGACAAGGAACGGGAGGGGAGTCCTACTCCCGGTAGGAGTAGGACTCCTCCTGCGCGCCTCCTCTAGGCCGGCCGCACCCCCCCCCCTTGGATCCTTTATATACGGAGGCAGGGGGAACCCTAGAACACATAAGTTGATCTTCGTGATCGTTCCTTAGCCGTGTGCGGTGCCCCCTTCCACCATATTCCACCTCGGTCATATCGTTGTAGTGCTTAGGTGAAGCCCTGCGTCGATAGAACATCATCATCGTCACCACGCCGTTGTGCTGACGAAACTCATCCATGAAGCTTTGCTGGATCGGAGCCCGGGAGCGTCATCGAGCTGTACGTGTGCTAAGAACTCAGAGGTGCCGGAGTAACGGTGCTTGGATCGGTCGGATCGGAAGACGTACGACTACTTCCTCTACGTTGCGTCAACGCTTCCGTTGCGGTCTACGAGGGTACGTAGACAACACTCTCCCCTCTCGTTGCTATGCATCACCATGATCTTGTGTGTGCGTAGGAAATTTTTTGAAATTACTACGAAACCCAACATAACCGTATTGCGATAAACATAATCCAATCATGTCTATGCTCAACGCAAACACCAAATAACAATTATTTAGGTTTAACACCAATCTCGATGGTAAACGGAGCGTGCGATGCTTGATCACATCAACCTTGGAAACACTTCCAACACATATCATCGTCTCACCTTTGACTAGTCTCTATTTATTCCGTAGCCTTCATTTCGAGTTACCAACACTTAGCAACCGAACCGGTATCTAATACCCTGCTGCTACTAGGAGTACTAGTAAAGTACACATTTAATATAATGTATGTCCAATACATAATTTTCAACCTTGCCAGCCTTCTCATCTACCAAGTATCTAGGGTGGTTCTGATTCAGTGACCGTTCCCCTTATTACAGAAGCACTTAGTCTCGGGCTTGGGTTCAACTTTGGGTTTCTTCACTAGAGCAGCAACTGATTTGTCGTTTCATGAAGTATCCCTTTCTTGCCCTTGCCCTTCTTGAAACTAGTGGTTTTACTAACCATCAACAATTGATGCTCCTATTTGATTTCTACTTTCGCGGTGTTGCGAATAGCTCAAGGATCATCATATCTATCCCTGATATGTTATAGTTCATCACGAAGCTCTAGTAGCTTGGTGGCAGTGACTTTGGAGAACCATCACTATCTCATCTAGAAGATCAACTCCCACTCGATTCAAGCGATTGTAGTACTCATACAATCTGAGCACATGCTCAACGATTGAGCTTTTCTTCTTAGTGTGCAGGCTTAAGAAACTTGTCAAAGGTCTCATACCTCTTGACGTGGGCACTAGCCTGAAATCCCAATTTCAGTCCTTGGAACATCTCATATGTTCTGCGATGTTTCAAAAACGTCTTTGGTGCCTCAATTCTAAACCATTTAGCATTACGCACTGAACTATCATGTAGTCATCAAAACGTGTATGTGAGATGTTCGCAACATCCACAACCGACGTTCGAGGGTCAGCTCACTGAGCGGTGCATTAAGGACATAATCCTTCTGCGCAGCAATGAGGACAATCCTCTGTTTACGGACCCAGTCCGCATAATTGCTACTATCAACTTTCAACTAAATTTTCTCTAGGAACATATATAAAACAGTAGAACTAAAGCGTAAGCTACGACATAATTTGAAAGTCCTTTTGACTATGTTCATGATAATTAAGTTCATCTGATTATTTAATGAACTCCCACTTAGATAGACATCCCTCTAGTCACACTAGTGCAGAACCGGGCAATAGCACCGGTTCGTAAGGCCCTTTAGTGCCGGTTTAGGAACCGGCACTAAAGTTTGGGCACTAAAGCCCCCCCCCCCTTTAGTACCGGTTCAGCACGAACCGGTGCTAAAGGGAAACCACGTGGCACGAGCCAGCTCCGGGGGCCGGGAGCCCTTTAGTACCGGTTGGTAACACCAACCGGTACTAAAATGTTTGGGGGGTTTTTGGTTTTATGATTTCTTTTTCATTTAATTTTGTGTTTTCCATTCTAATTCTTTTTCGTTTGCTGGTATTTTATGGTACTACACATTGTACACGTTATGCATATATATATATATAAATAGAATTTCTAGTAGAACCAATCATATATATATCATCAATGTCTCACAAACCACCATATTAATTTACACATAGACACATGTATAGCTATATACAATTTCTCCTACATATGCATGTTGCCTTCGGAGCCAGTGGCATTAGCCTAATTGGTGCCTTCGGAGCACGATGACAATTGGAAGTGGTTCATGACCTGGTCGATGGGGGCGGTAGCGGGTAATAGTATTCTCCCTTCGGATTTATGACATGGTCGAGCAAAAATCCCGCTATTTCCTCTTGAAGTGCTTCTACGCGCTCCGTTTCTAGGAGCTTGTCCCGCACCTCTTTGAACTGTTAAGGAGATCAATATGCATGTGTATTAGTTGTGTGACTAGATATCGATAATGGTGTAAAAACTGTGAATAGTGTTCTGACAAGCGTACCCATTCCTGTCTTTGAGATCTACTCCTTTCAGACGCCATCATGCGAATGTTCTCACAAACGCAGAATGCACACAGATCAGTCCCCTGCCCCTGCTTCAGGGCCTGTATTACGGGAATGGAATTTAATTTGATCAGATAATAATTAATCAAGCATGATAATTAAAGAGATGGCAGCTAGCTAGCTAGCTAGCTAGTACTACTTAATTACTTACCTTGGGTCGAAAGCATTTCAGCTGTCGTTTCCATTCGCCTTCCGTGACGCTGATGAACCTTGCCCAAGCCCTGCCCGCCGACAAAGAAAATGAATAAAGGGGTTATTAAATAGTTCATATCATGAAATGACGAACTAAATAGGCCGAGATATATAGTTAATAATGATTGAAATTACCTGTTGACTATCCCAAACAAGATGTTATAGTCACTATTTGCTTTGAGTAGCGAGTCCAGTATTTCAACTGTTCCGGCGTCAACTTTAATGATACACAAGATCCAGTGAAATCTGCATGCACACACGTTTGCATGTCTTAATTAAGCGGGCATATGTAAGCAAAAACATGTAGCTAGCTAGTAGGCAAAAACAGAGAATTTGTAGTACAAGAAAGTGTGACTCACTGGAAGTTGTAAGGAAGTAGTATATCTTCATTGTATTTGAGGCGCTTCAAGAACTCTAGCATGCTGTCCTCTACCTGCTTTTCATGATACTTGTTTATTTTCCATGTGTATTCATTAACGGTGTTTGGGTCAATGAACCCAATGCCATAGCGTCCACCTTTTCTCATTTCATACATCTTCATCCTGCATAATACCACAGAAAAGAATATATTGAGGATAATTATAGGTAATGATTGATCAAAAGGATCACTACAGCTAGCTTGAGACTTAAATTACAGTAAGAAATCACTTACAGACAATAGCAACTGACGATAGATTTGTCGAGTGCGTCTTGATTTTATAACTGAAACAGTTCAGAATACTCAACGGCCATAGCTTTCTCATGGTAGTAATGATCCTTCTTGACATACACCATGATGGACTCTCGATCGGATCTCTTGATAATGTCCATGTACCATTGATGCAATTCATACATTCTCGTTGGGAGCTTCTTGACATCTTCTGGCTTGACCAAAGGTTGGCCCCGGACATATTTCCATTTTATTTCCTCCTCTGTAATCACAGGCATGTCCTCGATCTCGAGGAGTTGTCCAACAGTGATCTTGAGTTCTTCAGCCTGCATTATATGCTCCTGGGTTATTACCACATCGCCCACCTCGGGAACGTAAACTGTTTGGCCACAATAATATTGGGCGCGCGTACTGTCACGTGTTGTTGGCGGCACAACAAGCGGGGGGATCGATTGCGCCGCCTGTTCTCCCAGCTGGGCAACGGTTTTCCCGCATTTTTTGACAGCTGCTTGTTGTTTGCTCGAGCTCGAGCTCGCCTCCTTCTGTAGACGTTGTCGATGTAACTTCCTGATGTGGCGCTCATAGTCTGTGTCAACAGGCTTAGGAGCTGGTGGTTGAGCCATACGAATGAAGTGGTCAACTACTTCCACAGGCACTTTCTCCCTTGGCGGCGGTGGCGGTTTCGGTCCAAAATGGGCATCAACTTCTGCCCGCACTATGGCATTGGTTTGCTCCTCGGTCCTGTCGTAAGCCCTCACAGGAAGAGGAGTAGTGAGGTTTGGACCATATTTATATCGCTTGCCTCCGCCTGTACTTCCTGTACTATGACCTCGACTGGTACCGCTACGCACCATAGCTGCGGGGTGTCTCTTCTGCGATTGCTGAGGCGGCGGAGACGGCTGACGGGGCTGAGTTGGACGAGGAGGAGTGGCCTGAAGCTGTGCCGGACTTGGAGGAGGAGTGGCCTGAGGTTGTGCCGGACTTGGAGGAGGAGTGGACGTGTGACGCTGTGTCGGACTTGGAGGAGGAGTGGCCTGACACTTTGCCGGACTTGGAGGAGGAGGAGTGGCCTCACGCGTTGGTGGACTTGGAGCGGGAGTCTGCTGACTCGGTGGCGGACTTCGACGAGGAGTCGGGTGACGCGGTGTCGGTGGCCTTCGAAAGATGATGCAATCCTTTCTCCATAGGATGACATGATGTATGGCCTCTCCCAATGTGTGCTCATCGTCACCTCCAGGAATGTCAAGCTGTAGCTCCGAATATGGGTCCACCACCTCATCAACCAAGACACGAGCATAGCCCGCTGGAATCGGGTTGCAATGGAAGGTTGCCTCGGGGGAATTTGAAAAAGCAACGGTGTCTGCCACCTTCATGGATATGTTCTTCATTTTGAAGTGTAGCTCGCAGTTAGTTTTCTCCGTGATGTCATCCACGGGGTATCTATCCAGCACTGCGTCGCCCGGGGCGGAACCAACGCTGCTTCTCGGCATGGATGGGGCGGTGCTATCCAATGCTGGATCATCCGCTAGCTGCTGCAGCTGCTGAGACCCCCTTTGCTGGCTAAGTGAGTCGATCTGCTCCTGCTGCCGCTGGAATTTAACTGCCAATTCCGCTTGACTTGCTTCTAGGCCTTGAAGGCATTCATAGTCCCGCTTTCTCTGCTCCTCCTCCATCTTCCTCTTCTTCTCCTATGCAATCTTCTTTCTCGCACGGGTTCTGTAGTCGGCGTTCCAGTCCGAAAACCCCTCATACCACGGAATAGCGCCCTTGCCTCGTGTTCTTCCCGGGTGTTCAGGATTTCCCAGGGCACGCGTAAGCTCGTCGTTCTCTCTGTTGGGCTGGAACACCCCCGATCGAGCCTCTTCTATTGCAACAAGTATCGCATCGTCGGCTCCGTTCAGACATGCCTTCGTCGAAACATTGCCTGTCTTCGGGTCCAACTCCCCCCCATGCGCATAGAACTAAGTCCTGCACCTGGGGGCCAGCTCTTAGTAACCGGAGTGACACTTGCATCCTCCATCTCTATCTCAGACTTATCCCACTTAGGCATTGCCACCGCGTAGCCACCTAGCCCCAGCTTATGGAACTTATCCTTTTTTCGGCATTCTTCTTGTTTATTCTCGACCGTTCCTTAGCTAATTCTGAATCCTTGAATTTCACGAAATCGTCCCAATGAGCACTTTGATTCTCTAGTATCCCCTCGAATACTGGACTCTTCCTTCCTCCCTTGACGTACTTCTCCCACGTCGTTCTCTTGTGGTTCTTGAATGCAACCGCCATCTTCCTAAAAGAAGTGTCCTTGATTTTCTGCACATCTGCTTCTATGAAATGATCTGGTAGGGTGAAATGTTCCATGAGAGTATCCCAAAGCAGTTTTTTTTATTCTCGTCGACAAAAGTAACATTTGGACGTGGCTTTGCTGGCTTTCTCCATTCTTGAAGGGAGATCGGGAGTTGGTCCTTCACAAGAACTCCGCACTAACGAACGAACTTGTCCGCAATCTTCTTAGGCGCTAATGGTTCGCCATTAGGTTTGAATGCCTCGATATTGTACTTTACGCCCTCCTTCAACTTTTTGTTCGGGCCTCGTTTCGTCCTTTTGCCTGAAGATTTGCTCGATCCGGATGGCTGAAAGAAGAAAGATCGATTCGTTAATATATCTTCAACTCATTTAAAACATGCGATGATCACCAGATTCCTGCTTATATAAATATATATACCTCGCCGGTGTTTGTTGTTTCAGGATCAACATGTTCTTCGTCGTAGTTCATGACTTCATCTTCTCGGTCGTCGCGATCGAATATCATATCACCCTCTCCGGTGTTGTTTAGAAATTCGGAGCCGTCAAAATCTTCTTCATTCTGATCATCATCTGGCCCGCGTATGATATCGAACATGGTCTGTTCTCTCTCTCTGTCGGTATTGTCTGCCATAGCTTTTATTTAACTATGCCAAAAGAAATATAAAACAATTTAGTATAATCTCGAATAATAGATATAATCTCGAATACATCGTCTCGAATAATAGATATAATCTCGAATACATCGTCTCGAATAATAGATTTAATCTCGAATACATCGTCTTGAATAATATATAATATTGAATAGTACATCACTGGCTCATAGCTGAAGTGTGGCGCGGGCGGTGGACACCCAAAGAGAAGGAACCCTCACAGGATCATAGCTGAAGTGAGATCCCTGAAGAAACTGCCAGGTATTGGAGAACCTGCCGCCCTCTAACGCAACCATGTAGCGATGGACGTGCTCGTCCTCCTCCCTGACACGACGACGTACCACCTCCGGCGGGGCCGGCTCCCTCCGCACCGAAACTGGCCCACGCGAACGCCACCAAACGAGATCAGGGTCGACGACGGGACCCGGGGCCGGGTTCCTCATCAAGCGGCGCGCCCCTCCAGGCAGCACCTCCCAGTGCCAGCCCGGCGGAGCCCAGTCCCGGACATGGGTCAGCTGGACGTCGTCGCGGACGTGTCGACGGCGAGGATGCGGGCCGGGCATCGTCGACAAGAAAATACTATATGCCGCAAAAGTAAAGTAACATTTTTTAAATGATGGATTGTGATGATTTCATATATGCAAATTCTAAATTTTATAACTAAAAATATAAGAAACTAAAAAAACATCGATCATCGTCTAACAATTTGAAATTAATCTAATTCATCTAGCTAGCTAAAACTAACATTTCCAAAATTTCTAACATTTCTATATAACTAACATTTCTATAACATTTGACATTATATATATTATAACTAACATTTCTATATACTATTTGACATTAATCTAATCTAATTAATTAATTCATCTAAAACTTTGTATGAAAAACAGAAAAATAGAAAAAACTAAAAGCTAAAAACAGAAAAATTGTGTGTGTGTGCGCATGTAGTGTGTGTGTGTAGTGTGTGTGTGTGTGTGCATGTAGTGTGTGTGTGTGCGCGCGCGTGTGTGTGCGCTATGGTCGGTGCCGACACCGGTGTGGCTTTGATCGATTGGAGGGAGGAGAGGGGCCGGGGGAGGGGCTCACAACGCGCGCGGGCAAGGTCGAGGCGACGGCGAGGCGAGGTCGATCCAAAGGCGATGGCGAAGCGAGGGGATCGGCGATGGGCCGGTGCGGCGACCGGGACGGCGACGGGCCGGTGCGGCGACAGGCCGGCAACGGGGGCGCCGCGGAGTCAACGGGGACGACGCGACGAGGACGGGGGCGTCGCGGAGTCGACGGGGACGGCGCGACAGGGGCGGCGACGGCGCGGGACGGGGCGGCGGCAGAGAGAAGTGGGAGATGAGAAACTGAAAATTTTCGAAGTGTTTCTTATATAGGGGACACCTTTAGTACCGGTTGGTGCCACCAACCGGTACTAAAGGCCTGTTTTGGCCAGGCCAAGCGGCGGGAAGCGACCCCCTTTAGTACCGGTTGGTGGCTCCAACCGGTACTAAAGGCCCCCCTTTAGTACCGGTTGGTGCCACGAACCGGTACTAAAGGGGGGTGCGCTGCTAGGCGAGGGGCGCAAAGTTTAGTCCCACCTCGCCTAGCGAAGGGCAGCCGCACTGGTTTATAAATCCAGCCGCGGCTGCTCCTTCGAGCTCCTCTCAAATGCAGGCCTTCTGGGCCTACCTGTGCTATGCTGCCCCGTGGGCCTACTGGGCCTTTGCGGGCCTGCATCCTGGCCCAACAACGGGTTGGGTTTCTAGTCGTATGCAGGCCGCTCTAGCCTAGTAGGCGGGCTTTTTTTTTTTGCTTTATTTATTTTGAGTTGTTTTTTTGTATTTAGAGTTTCTTTGTGAATATTTTTGCTTTAGGTACAAAAAATTGTAAACTTTCTGTTAGTGCCCGTAGTTTTCAAATTTGAATAGTTTAAATTTTGAATTATTTGAAATTAGTGTGAATCACTAGTTTGTGAATAACTTAACTTTAAAAATCAGTAAAGGCATGAAAGAATTTGTTTGCACATAAAATTTCTTCGCGTTTCAAATGCCAAAACACATAATTAACTACCCTAACTATTACAGAGATTCCCTTCTGGGTGTGAAACACAGAAGAAAGTGATGATAGCTAGTGAAGCCGATCACATCCCAGATCTTTGGGTGTGAAACTTTTTCTTCGCGTGTGTCCCTTTGCACCGTAACCATGGAAAATCTTCATCATTTAACGGGATGCTCGTGTCAATATTCACTGTGAATGGAGCAATTTCATCAAAATTTTCATAATCTTCTGACTTGTCTGTCTTGTCATCCACTCCCACGATGTTTCTCTTCCCAGAAAGAACTATGTGCCGCTTTGGCTCATCGTACGATGCATTCGCTTCCTTATCTTTTCTTTTTCTTGGCTTGGTAGACATGTCCTTCACATAGAAAACCTGTGCCACATCATTGGCTAGGACGAATGGTTCGTCTGCATACGCAAGATTGTTGAGATCCACTGTTGTCATTCCGTACTGCGGGTCTTCCGTTACCCCGCCTCGTGTCATATTGACCCATTTGCACCGAAACAAAGGGACCTTCAAACCACGTCGATAGTCAAGTTCCCATATGTCCTATATATAACCATAATATGTTTCCTTTCCCGTCTTGGTTTCTGCATCAAAGCGGACACCACTGTTTTGGTTGGTGCTCTTCTTATCTTGGGCGATCGTGTAAAATGTATTACCATTTATCTCGTACCCTTTGAAAGTCATTATATTCGAAGATGGTAACTGGGACAGCAAGTACAGGTCATCTTCAATAGAGGTGTCATGCATGGTACGTGCTTGCAACCAGCTGGCGAAACTCCTGGTTTGTTCACGTGTAATCCAGTCATCAGACCGCTCCGAGTGTTTGGAGCGTAGAAAATTCTTGTGTTCATCCATATACGGAGCCACCAAGGCGGAATTCTGTAGAACTGTGTAGTGTGCTTCAGTGAGAGAATGTCCGTCCATACATATTATTTGTTCCCCTCCTAGCGTGCCTTTTCCATCCAATCTGCCCTTATGCCGCGATTCAAGAACACCAATCGGCTTAAGGTCAGGAATAAAGTCAATACAAAACTCAATGACCTCCTCATTTTGACGGCCCTTGGAGATGCTTCCTTCTGGCCTAGCACGGTTATGAACATATTTCTTTAAGACTCCCATGAACCTCTCAAAGGGGAACATATTGTGTAGAAATACAGGACCCAAAACGTTAATCTCTTCGCATAGGTGAACTAGGACGTGCGTCATGATGTTGAAGAAGGATGGTGGGAACACCAACTCGAAACTGACAAGACATTGCACCAAATCATTTTGTAACCTTGGTATGATTTCTGGATCGATTACCTTCTGAGAGATTGCATTGAGAAATGCACATAGCTTCACAATGGCTAATCGAACGTTTTCCGGTAGAAGCCCCCTCAATGCAACCGGAAGCAGTTGCGTCATAATCACGTGGCAGTCATGAGACTTTAGGTTCTGGAACTTTTTCTCTGCCATGTTTATTATTCCCTTTATATTCGACGAGAAGCCAGACGGTACCTTAATACTGAGCAGGCATTCAAAGAAGATTTCCTTCTCTTCTTTGGTAAGAGCGTAGCTTGCATGACCCTGATGTATGCCGTCTTTTCCGTGCATACGTTGCTGGTCCTCCCGTGCCTCAGGTGTATCTTTTGTCTTCCCATACACGCCCAAGAAGCCAAGCAGGGTCACACAAAGATTCTTCGTCACGTGCATCACGTCGATTGCGGAGCGGACCTCAAGGTCTTTCCAATAGGGCAGGTCCCAAAATATAGATTTCTTCTTCCACATGGGTGCGCGTCCGTCAGCGTCATTCGGAACAGGTTGTCCACCAGGACCCTTTCCAAAGACCACCTTCAAATCCTTGACCATATCATGTACATCAGCACCAGTACAGTGGCGAGGCTTCGTCCGGTGATCCGCCTCACCTTTGAAATGCTTGCCTTTCTTTCTTACGGGATGCCTGCTCGGAAGAAATCGACGATGTCCCAGGTACACATTCTTATTAGCCAAATATATACTGTCGGTATCGTCCAAACAGTGCGTGCATGCGCGGTATCCCTTGTTTGTCTGTCCTGAAAGGTTACTGAGAGCAGGCCAATCATTGATGGTCACGAACAGCAATGCCTTTAGGTCAAATTCTTCCCCCATGTGCTCATCCCACGCACGTACACCTGTTCCATTCCACAGTTGTAAGAGTTCTTCAACTAATGGCCTTAGGTACACATCAATGTCGTTGCCGGGTTGCTTAGGGACTTGGATAAGCACTGGCATCATAATGAACTTCCGCTTCATGCACAACCAAGGAGGAAGGTTATACAAACATAGAGTCACAGGCCAGGTGCTATGGTTGCTGCTCTGCTCCCCAAAAGGATTAATGCCATCTGCGCTTAGACCAAACCATATGCTCCTTGCGTCATCTGCAAACTCCTTCCCGTACTTTCTTTCGATTTTTCTCCACTGTGACCCGTCAGCGGGTACTCTCAACTTTCTGTCTTTCTTACGGTCTTCTCTGTGCCATCGCATCGCCTTGGCATGCTCTTTGTTTTGGAACAAACGTTTCAACCATGGTATTATAGGAGCATACCACATCACCTTGGCAGGAATCTTCTTCCTGGGGCGCCGGCCCTCGACATCACCAGGGTCATCGCGGCTGATCTTATAGCGCAATGCACCACATACCGGGCAAGCGTTCAAATCCTCGTACTCACCGCGGTAGAGGATGCAATCATTAGGGCATGCATGTATCTTCTGCACCTCTAACCCTAGAGGGCAGACAGCCTTCTTTGCTTCGTACGTACTCTCGGGCAATTCGTTGTCCTTTGGAAGCATATCCTTTATCATTACCAGCAACTTTCCAAATCCCTTGTCAGATACACCATTCTCTGCCTTCCATTGCAGCAATTCCAGTGTGGTGCCCAGCTTTTTCTTGTCACCTACGCAATTCGGGTACAACAATTTTTTGTGATCCTCTAACATGCGCTGCAACTTCTTCTTCTCCAAATCACTTGCGCAGTTTCTCTTTGCATCGGCAATGGCCCGACCTAGATCATCAACGGGCTCATCTGATGCCTCTTCTTCAGCTTCTTCCCGCATTGCCGGCTCAGCTTCTTCCCGCATTACCGGCTCAGCTTCTTCCCCCATTGTTGTATCATCGTATTCAGGGAACCCATGGCCAGGATAGCTGTCATCGTCCTCTTCTTCTTCATTGTCTTCCATCATAACCCCTCTTTCTCCGTGCTTGGTCCAAACATTATAATGGGGCATGAAACCAGACTTAAACAGGTGGACGTGAATGGTTCTTGACGTAGAGTAATTGTGACCATTCTTACAGCGAGCACATGGACAAGGCATAAAACCATCCGCCCGCTTGTTTGCCTCAGCCGCAAGCAGAAAAGTATGCACGCCCTCAATGAACTGGGGAGAGCATCGGTCATGGTACATCCATTGCCAGCTCATCTTCATTACACAACACCGAATAGACCAAATTAATACAAGTTCATACATAAAGTTCATACAACACTTAAATGCAACAAACAAATAACTCTCTAGCTAAAGCATTTAAATGCAACAACAAATACGATCAAGATCGCAACTAAAGTAACAATGGATCCAACAACATAATGATACCAAGCCTCACTATCGATGGCATGTTTTCTAATCTTTCTAATCTTCAAGCACATTTTCTCCATCTTGATCTTGTGATCATCGACGACATCGGCAACATGCAACTCCAATTCCATCTTCTCCCCCTCAATTCTTTTCAATTTTTCTTTCAAGTACTCGTTTTCTCTTTCAACTAAATTTAACCTCTCGGCAATAGGGTCGGTTGGAATTTCCGGTTCACATACCTCCTAGAAAAAATTTCTATGTCAACTTGATGGGCATAATTTGTCATAAACACGAAATGCAACTAGTTTTAAAAGAGAATATACATACCACATCCGAATCATAACAAGGACGAGGGCCGACGGGGACGGATATCAAAACCATGGCACTATATGTATAACAAACAACGTACGGGTAAGATAATTATACGAGTAACTATATATCCAAATCACACAAACATCAATTTTTATATAAAATTTCATGAACAAGAGGCTCACCACAAGGTGGTGCCGGCGACGGGACGGTGCGGGCGATCGACGGTGGCTACGATGGAGATTTAGAAGGCACTAAGTAAACCACACCTACATATGCAAACTAAGTGTTATTTTTGACCTCAAATTGCATATAAATCAAATACTAGCATATATATATATATATCCTCCCAAATTACTAAACTCACAAATTAATCACTATATAAAGCATTGCAAGAGCTAATCTAGCAATGAGAGATGAAAGGACAAAGTTGCTAACCTTTGTGATCATTTGAATGGATGGGGGCCTTCAAATCTTGACAAATTTTGGGCAAAATGTGTGATGAGCTCGAGAGGAAGAGGGGAAGAACAGAGAGGAGAGGGGAAAGGGGAAGAACAGAGCGAGCTCGAGTGGACGAAGGGTTTATGTAGGACGACCTTTAGTACCGGTTCGTGCCAAGAACCGGTACTAAAGGGGCTGGAGGGGCTCCAGTCTGACAACATCCTGCCACCACTCTCATTAGTACCGGTTCGTGGCACAAACCGGTGCTAAAGGTTCACCACGAACCGGTACTAATGAAAGTGGCCCGGCTAGCCGTTGGAACCGGCACTAATGTATACATTAGTGCCGGCTCAAATACAAACCGGCACTAATGTGCTTCACGTTTGACCCTTTTTCTACTAGTGTCATCTAAGTGATACATGATCCGAGTCAACTAGGCCATGTCCGATCATCACGTGAGACGGACTAGTCATCATCGGTGAACATCTTCATGTTCATCGTATCTTCTATACGACTCATGTTCGACCTTTCGGTCTTCCGCGTTCCGAGGCCATGTCTGTACATGCTAGGCTCGTCAAGTCAACCTAAGTGTATTGCGTGTGTAAATCTGGCTTACACCCGTTGTATTCGAACGTTAGAATCTATCACACCCGATCATCACGTGGTGCTTCGAAACAACGAACCTTCGCAACGGTGCACAGTTAGGGGGAACACTTTTCTTGAAATTATTGCGAGGGATCATCTTATTTTAGCTACCGTCGTTCTAAGCAAATAAGATGTAAAACATGATAAACATCACATGCAATCAAATAGTGACATGATATGGACAATATCATTTTGCTCCTCTTGATCTCCATCTTCGGAGCGCCATGATCATCATCGTCACCGGCATGACACCATGATCTCCATCATCATGATCTCCATCATCGTGTCTTCATGAAGTTGTCTCGTCATCTATTACTTCTACTACTATGGCTAACGGTTTAGCAATAAAGTAAAGTAATTACATGACATTTAAGTTGACACGCAGGTCACAAATAAATTAAGACAACTCCTATGGCTCCTGCCGGTTGTCATACTCATCGACATGCAAGTCGTGATTCCTATTACAAGAACATGATCAATCTCATACATCACATATATCATTCATCACGTCCTTTTGGCCATATTACATCACACGGCATATGCTGCAAAAACAAGTTAGACGTCCTCTAATTGTTGTTGCAAATTTTTACGTGGCTGTTATAGGTTTCTTAGCAAGAACGTTTCTTACCTACGCCAAAACCACAACGTGATATGCCAATTTCTATTTACCCTTCATAAGGACCCTTTTCATCAAATCCGATCTGACTAAAGTGGGAGAGACAGACACCCGCTAGCCACCTTATGCAACTAGTGCATGTCAGTCGGTGGAACCTGTCTCACGTAAGTGTACGTGTAAGGTCAGTCCGGGCCGCTTCATCCCACGATGCCGCCGAATCAAGATAAGACTAGTAACGGCAAGTAAATTGACAAAATCGAGGCCCACAACTACTTTGTGTTCTACTCGTGCATAGATACTACGCATAGACCTGGCTCTGATACCACTGTTGGGGAACGTAGCAGAATTTTAAAATTTTCTACGCATCACCAAGATCAATCTATGGAGTCATCTAGCAACGAGATAGAGGAGTGCATCTACATACCCTTGTAGATTGCGAGCGGAAGCGTTCAAGTGAACGGGGTTGATGGAGTCGTACTCGTCGTGATCCAAATCACCGATGATCCTAGCGCCGAACGGACGGCACCTCCGCGTTCAACACACGTACGGTTGGGAGAGACGTCTCCTCCTTCTTGATCCAGCAAGGGGGGAGGAGAGGTTGATGGAGATCCAGCAGCACGACGGCGTGGTGGTGGAAGCGGCGGGGATCTCGGCAGGGCTTCGCCAAGCTCAGCGAGAGGGAGAGGTGTTACGAGGGGAGAGGGAGGTGCCAGGGGCTAGGGTGCGGCTCCCATGTGCCTCCCCACTATATATAGGAGTGGAGGGGCTGGTTTCTTGCCCTCCAAGTCCATTGGGGCGTTGGCAAAGGTGGGGGAATGAAATCCCATCATTTCCCTTCCCCACCGATTGTTATCCCCCTTTTTAGGGATCTTGATCTTATCCCTTCGGGATATGATCTTATTCCTTCTAAGGGGGGATCTTGGTGTGCCTTGACCAGGGGTGTGGGGCCTTGCCCCCACTACCCACGTTCATGTGGGTCCCCCCCATGCAGGTGGGCCCCACTCCAGAACCTTCTAGAACCTTCCCAGTACAATACCGAAAAATCCCGAACATTTTCCGGTGGCCAAAATAGGACTTCCCATATATAAATCTTTACCTCCGGACCATTCCGGAACTCCTCGTGACGTCCGGGATCTCATCCAGGACTCCAAACAACTTTCGGGTTACCGCATACTAATATCTCTACAACCCTAGCGTCACCGAACCTTAAGTGTGTAGACCCTACGGGTTCGGGAGACATGCAGACATGACCGAGATGACTCTCCGGTCAATAACCAACAGCGGGATCTGGATACCCATGTTGGCTCCCACATGTTACACGATGATCTCATCGGATGAACCATGATGTCGAGGATTCAATCAATCCCGTATTCAATTCCCTTTGTCCAGCGGTATTGTACTTGCCCGAGATTCGATCGTTGGTATCCGATACCTTGTTCAATCTCTTTACCGGCAAGTCTCTTTACTCGTTCCGTAACACATCATCCCGTGATCAACTCCCTGGTCACATTGTGCACATTATGATGATGTCCTACCGAGTGGGCCCAGAGATACCTCTCCGTCACACGGAGTGACAAATCCCAGTCTCGATTCGTGCCAACCTAATAGACACTTTCGGAGATACCCGTAGTGCACCTTTATAGCCACCCAGTTACGTTGTGACGTTTGGCACACCCAAAGCATTCCTATGGTATCCGGGAGTTGCACAATCTCATGGTCTAAGGAAATGATACTTGACATTTAGAAAAGCTTTAGCATACGAACTACACGATCTTTGTGCTAGGCTTAGGATTGGGTCTTGTCCATCACATCATTCTCCTAATGATGTGATCCCGTTATCAACGACATCCAATATCCATGGTCAGGAAACCGTAACCATCTATTGATCAACGAGCTAGTTAACTAGAGGCTTACTAGAGACATGGTGTTGTCTATGTATCCACACATGTATCTGAGTTTCCTATCAATACAATTCTAGCATGGATAATAAACGATTATGATGAACAAGGAAATATAATAATAACCAATTTATTATTGCCTCTAGGGCATATTTCCAACATATCTTTGGTTCCCCTAACAAAGCTTTCAATGATGAATTTGCCGCACTAATGACCTCAAAGTTCAAGATGTCTTCCATGGGAGAGTTGAAGTTCTTTCTAGGTTTCGAAGTGAAGAAAAGAAGAGAAGGTACCTTCATCAACCAAGCCAAATACACTCAAGACATGCTCAAGAGATTCAAGCTAAGCGATGTCAAGCCGGCTTCCACTCCAATGCCTACCAAGTGCCAACTTGACATTGATCCCAATGGTAAAGCGGTGGATCAAAAGGTATATCGCTCCATGATTGGATCCTTGCTTTACCTTTGTGCATCTAGACCGGATATCATGTTGAGTGTGGGAATTTGTGCACGGTTTCAAGCCGCACCTAAGGAAAGCCACTTTGTGGCGGTCAAGCGAATCTTTTGATATTTGGCTCATACCCCAAACTTTGGCTTATGGTACCCAAGAGGAGCAAACTTCAAGCTTGTAGGTTATTCGGATTCCGATTGGGCGGGAGACAAAGTGGATAGGAAGTCCACTTCCGGAGGGTGCCAATTCCTTGGTTGCTCTTTGGTAAGTTGGTCTTCCAAAAAGCAAAGTTGTGTGTCTCTCTCGTCCACCGAAGCGGAGTATGTAGCGGCCGGTAGTTGTTGTGCACAACTCTTATGGATGAGGCAAACTTTAAAGGATTATGGTGTCATTTGGGACAAAGTGCCTCTTTGGTGTGACAATGAAAGTGCCATCAAGATTTCTCTCAACCCGGTGCAACACTTCAAGACGAAGCATATTGAGATTCGGTATCATTTCATCCGGGATCAAATTAGGCGAGGGGAGATCGAGCTCAACTACGTCAACACTCATGATAACCTTGCAGATATCTTCATGAAGCCTTTGGATGAAGCAAAATTTCGCGAGTTAAGGCATGAGCTAAATATCATTGATTCGAGCAATGTTGCTTGAACCCTTGCACACCCCACCATACTCAACTTGTTGTCTTGTTTAGGTGTAGGCATGGACATAGGCGGAGTGTTGTTCTCTCAATGAACTCTCCCTCCCCCCATTATGCATAAATCGATCAACTCTTTCACATTAGCCATTTTTTATGGTACTTGTGCTTCAAAGACGAGTTTTGGTCATGGGCCCAAGGATAATTATTCGCGGTGCCATACCAATTAACTCAAACATGGGTGGCTCCGGCCACCGCCCTCTCTTTGGAGAGGTGGTGTCTCGTGGTTGTTTTCGTGTTATCGTTTGCCTTTCTGTCTTCGTGTGTCGCGTGTTCTTGTGATGTCGTGTTGCCTCAAAGTTTTCGTGCAAAGACCTCGTTTTCGTGTGCTTGAAACGTGCAACTTCCTGAGTTCATGGTACTACCGCGGCTAGCCACGGTACTACCGCGTTGAGAGGGCACGGTACTACTGCGCCTGCGCGGCAGTAATTTTTTACTGCTGCCCAGGAGAGCAGTACTACCGCTCATGTGCGGTACTTCCGTCGAGCGGTACTACCGCGATGATACACGGTACTATCGCGCCGCGAGTGAGTGTGGGGGTTATCTCTCGGGCAGGGGAGTTCCAACTCCCCATACCCATTCACTTATCTCTCTCCCCACGTCTCTCTCTCTCTCGCTCACGAACAGCGCCGGAGGTCCTCACCGGATCTCCTTCTCCGGCCACTCTCCTCGGATTCCGACCGGTGGGATCGTTCCCCACCACTTACTCTTGCCATGGAACAAGGTTTTCCCCAAATCCCTCTCTTTCTTGGTTGTTCTTTAGCTTCTAGGTTTTTGGGGAGATGCATGTTGTTCTTGAGATTTTAGGCCAAATCTGTGCAAGAGTAGGATGTAGGAGAGTCGGGTTGCATAGGAATTATACTTGATATGTTGTCCTGTGATAGATTTGATCAACCGTAGTACCGCCGAGGTTTCGCGGTTTTTCTTAGATTTGAACTAGGTTCGGATCTGACGCGGTGCGGTACTACCGCGCCTCGTGCGCGGAACTACCGCTCTTGCGGTACTACCGCCCGTTAGGTGCGGTACTACCGCACTAGCTGCGGCACTAAGACCCTACTACCGCTCCCAGACCCGGTACTACCGTGACTTCGCACGGTACTACCGTGACTTCCCAGATTTTTAGTACCGCAGCACCTGGCAGTACTACCGTGGGATCAAATCTTTCTCATGGCATTTAGCATGTATGCTTCCTAAGTGTTTCTTTTGCTTTGCCGAGGTCTTCGCATTGATCCTTCTTGCTTGTCGTGTGTGTTTTGCGCTTTGTGTCTCAGGTGGTGGCTCTCGCCGTTCCAATCCCAGTCACGACACTAGATCCAAGCGTTCGCGCAATCAAGGTGAAGCACCAGAGGGCTCCAATGCCCCCAAGCATCATGTCAAGACCACCGCTAGAAAGAACAAGGAACCCGCTAAGAGCATGGACGAGGTACCCCTTTCTGAGTACGTCCGTCTCAGGCAGATGAACCCATATGTGAATCCTCGTGCTACCATCAGAGGCTGTGAGTTGTTCTGGACCAAGGAGCAGACTCTCACGTATCTGGATGTCATCAAGAACAAGAAGAATACCTACATGGAGGTCAAGTGGATTGACATGCATCACATGAGGAAGGAAAAGTTTCGTGAGTACTTTGGAGAGGCTCTGGACTTGGTGGAGCAGTATGGTATTGAGCATGTGATCTCCTTCCATCTGGACTTTGACCCTGAGCTTGTTTGTCAGTTCTTTGCCTTTGTGTACTTTCACCCTGGGGAGGAGCGGCGGATGACGTGGATGACCAACGGCCGTTAGTTGACTGCTACCTGGAAGGAGTTCATGGATCTGTTGCATGTTCAAGATGACGGACTCAACACTCCTGTTGGTGTTCATCCCCATGCCAATCTTGAGTCTGCTAACAAGAACAGGCTCCAGCAGTACTATGTTGAGAAGGTGCTCACCAATGGCAAGTCAGCTTGGGTGCTGAACTCCTTTCTGGATATCATGTATCGCATCTTCCGCAACTCTCTATTCCCGTGCATTGGCGACAAGGATAAGGTTCATGCATATATGATGGATATGATGCTCATGTGCGAGGAGGCCCGGGTGTCTCAGACTCAGCCTCTTGATGTCTCACACATCATGTGGCATGAGCTTTGGTTTGCGGTGTTCAATCGCAAGGTGCCTATCTACGGGCCATACATGTTTCTGCTGATCTCCAAGACTTGGGAGAAGTTGTTCCCTGGGGATGAGTTCCTTGCACCAGACTGGATTAGGCATGATCCCAACAGTCTTCGTGTCAAGCCCAACTGGGCCAACACTACTACTCGTGCTGAGGCGTCTGCTGCTAGGAGGGCTGTTGGTGAGGAGGAGACTGGAGCAGAGAATGTTGCTGAGGACCGTGCTGCTAGGTCTTCCTAGAGTTCCTCTGAGCCCTCGTGGGCCAAGAAGCTGAAGGACAAGATGAAGTCTCTCTTCTGCATGCAAGCTAAGGGGCAGTACAGGACTCATGTTGCCTCCAAGGAGGCTCGCCGCCGTGACTTGCACATCCTGAGGGTCTTTGGTGAGGCACAATCCAGCGGGTCAGAGAGGAACATCACTCCAGAGGCCGAGTGGATGTCGAAGCAGGGCTTCAAGTGGACTGATTCTGACGAGGACATCGAGGAGGACATCCCTGCCGCCGAGTCTGACGAGGAGCACTGGGATGATTTCTCCGCTTGAGCCACCCCGAGTGTGTAGGTGTCCTCTCTGCCTTTTTGGCGTCTTGATGCCAAAGGGGGAGAGAGTGTAGGGATTTGGATCGTGTGTCATTGTGTTTGGTGTGTTTGCTGTCTCGTTTGAACCTCGTTTCATTTGCTTTGGTTTGGTTTGAGACTTATCCTTCATATGGTGTAAGACATATGCACTTTATCCTATCTTAGCGAGCTTATGTATATTGTGCTACCCATGTTTTATGCTCTTGATTAGTTGATTAGCCTTATCATTGCTAGATATGCCATGTCTCTAAAACATAGGGGGAGTGTTGATCCTAGTTGTGTGCTGTGCAGTCCAAAGCATCCATCTAGATTGCACACATCTAGGGGGAGCCCGTCTATATTTTAGAGAGGAGGGGTTTGCCTATGCTCTAGTTTATTACCCTTTTGCGCAAATCCCGTATTGTCATCAATCCACCAAAAGGGGGGAGATTGTAAGGGCATATTTACCCCTAAGGTGTTTTGGTGATTGATGAAAATGCTTTTGCGGACTAATCGTGTGCCTTGAGTTTCTCAGACATTTCTTCACTAGGCACAAGACGGTGTGGTGCCCCTCGAAGACCATTGAAGACGGCGTTTCTCTACGTTTCTTTTTGGTGGATTTGAGTCGTAGGAAAGCCGTACTATTAAGAGGGGGTCCGCGTCGGAAAGGTTTGGGTGGAATCATCACGTACACGTTCCCTTCCTTGTCTCCACCTTTCCCTTGCACTTTGGAGCATCCCCCGTTTATCCTCTTTGCGATTGTCTGGACTGCTGTTGCTGTGCTTGCGGTAGTACTGCTCCTTGGAGCGGTAGTACCGCAGGCACCTGTGGTAGTACTGTGCCTAAGGCGCGGTAGTACCACGGGAGCCCACGGTAGTACCGCTCCTCTGGAGTGTTGGGGAACGCAGTAATTTCAAAAAATTTCCTACGCACACGCAAGATCATGGTGATGCATAGCAACGAGAGGGGAGAGTGTTGTCTACGTACCCTCGTAGACCGCAACGGAAGCGTTGACGCAATGTAGAGGAAGTAGTCGTAGTCTTCCCGATCCGACCGATCCAAGCACCGTTACTCCGGCACCTCCGAGTTCTTAGCACACGTACAGCTCGATGACGCTCCCCGGGCTCCGATCCAGCAAAGCTTCGGGGATGAGTTCCGTCAGCACAACGGCGTGGTGACGATGATGATGTTCTACCGACGCAGGGATTCGCCTAAGCACTGCAACGATATGACCGAGGTGGAATATGGTGGAGGGGGGCACCGCACACGGCTAAGGAACGATCACGAGGATCAATTGTGTGTCTAGGGGTGCCCCCCTGCCCCCGTATATAAAGGAGCAAGGGGAGGAGGCCGGCCGGCCCCTATAGGCGCGCCAGGAGGAGTCCTCCTCCTAGTAGGAGTAGGACTCCTACTAGGACTCCTACTAGGAGGGGGAAAGAGGTGGAGAGGGAGAGGGAAAGGGGGGGCGCCGCCCCCTTCTCCTAGTCCAATTCGCACCAGGGGGGAGGAGGCGCGCAGCCCACCTCTGGCAGCCCCTCTCTTTCTCCACTAAGGCCCATATGGCCCATTACTTCTCCCGGGGGGGTTCCGATAACCCTCCGGCTCTCCGGTTTTCTTCGAAATCACCCGGAACACTTCCGGTGTCCGAATATAGCCGTCCAATATATCAATCTTTATGTCTCGACCATTTCGAGACTCCTCGTCATGTCCGTGATCACATCCGGGACTCCGAGCTAACTTCGGTACATCAAAAAATGCATAAACTCATAATAACTGTCATCGTAACGTTAAGCGTGCGGACCCTACGGTTCGAGAACAATGTAGACATGACTGAGACAAATCTCCGGTCAATAACCAATAGCGGGACCTGGATGCCCATATTGGCTCCTACATATTCTACGAAGATCTTTATCGGTCAGACCGCATAACAACATACGTTGTTCCCTTTGTCATCGGTATGTTACTTGCCCGAGATTCGATCGTCGGTATCCAATACCTAGTTCAATCTCGTTACCGGCAAGTCTCTTTACTTGTTCCGTAATACATCATCTCGCAACTAACTCATTAGTTGCAATGCTTGCAAGGCTTATGTGATGTGCATTACCGAGAGGGACCAGAGATACCTCTCCGACAATCGGAGTGACAAATTCTAATCTCGAAATACGCCAACCCAACATCTACCTTTGGAGACACCTGTAGAGCTCCTTTATAATCCCCAGTTCACCCAGTTGTGATGTTTGGTAGCACACAAAGTGTTCCTCCGGCAAACGGGAGTTGCATAATTTCATAGTCATAGGAACATGTATAAGTCATGAAGAAAGCAATAGCAACATACTAAACGATCGGGTGCTAAGCTAATGGAATGGGTCATGTCAATCAGATCATTCAACTAATGATGTGACCTCGTTAATCAAATAACAACTCATTGTTCATGGTTAGGAACATAACCATCTTCGATTAACGAGCTAGTCAAGTAGAGGTATACTAGTGACACTTTGTTTGTCTATGTATTCACACATGTATTATGTTTCCGGTTAATACAATTCTAGCATGAATAATAAACATTTATCATGATATAAGGAAATAAATAATAACTTTATTATTGCCTCTAGGGCATATTTCCTTCAGTCTCCCACTTGCACTAGAGTCAATAATCTAGATTACACAGTAATGATTCTAACACCCATGGAGCCTTGGTGCTGATCATGTTTTGCTCGTGGAAGAGGCTTAGTCAACGGGTCTGCAACATTCAGATCCGTATGTATCTTGCAAATCTCTATGTCTCCCACCTGGACTAGATCCCGGATGGAATTGAAGCGTCTCTTGATGTGCTTGGTTCTCTTGTGAAATCTGGATTCCTTTGCCAAGGCAATTGCACCAGTATTGTCACAAAAGATTTTCATTGGACCCGATGCACTAGGTATGACACCTAGATCGGATATGAACTCCTTCATCCAGACTCCTCTTTTGCTTGCTTCCGAAGCAGCTATGTACTCCGCTTCACATGTAGATCCCGCCACGACGCTTTGTTTAGAACTGCACCAACTGACAGCTCCACCGTTTTAATGTAAACACGTATCGGTTTGCGATTTAGAATCGTCCGGATCAGTGTCAAAGCTTGCATCAACGTAACCATTTACGATGAGCTCTTTGTCACCTCCATATACGAGAAACATATCCTTAGTCCTTTTCAGGTACTTCAGGATGTTCTTGACCGCTGTCCAGTGATCCACTCCTGGATTACTTTGGTACCTCCCTGCTAAATTATAGCAAGGCACACATCAGGTCTGGTACACAGCATTGCATACATGATAGAGCCTATGGCTGAAGCATAGGGAACATCTTTCATTTTCTCTCTATCTTCTGCAGTGGTCGGGCATTGAGTCTGACTCAACTTCACACCTTGTAACACAGGCAAGAACCCTTTCTTTGCTTGATCCATTTTGAACTTCTTCAAAACTTGTCAAGGTATGTGCTTTGTGAAAGTCCAATTAAGCGTCTTGATCTATCTCTATAGATCTTTATGCCTAATATGTAAGCAGCTTCACCGAGGTCTTTCATTGAAAAACTCTTATTCAAGTATCCCTTTATGCTATCCAGAAATTCTATATCATTTCCAATCAGTAATATGTCATCCACATATAATATCAGAAATGCTACAGATCTCCCACTCACTTTCTTGTAAATACAGGCTTCTCCAAAAGTCTGTATAAAACCAAATGCTTTGATCACACTATCAAAGCGTTTATTCCAACTCCGAGAGGCTTGCACCAGTCCATAAATGGATCGCTGGAGCTTGCACACTTTGTTAGCTCCCTTTGGATCGACAAAACCTTCTGGTTGCATCATATACAACTCTTCTTCCAGAAATCCATTCAGGAATGCAGTTTTGACATCCATCTGCCAAATTTCATAATCATAAAATGCGGCAATTGCTAACATGATTCGGACAGACTTGAGCATCGCTACGGGTGAGAAGGTCTCATCGTAGTCAATCCCTTGAACTTGTCGAAAACCTTTTGCGACAAGTCGAGCTTTGTAGACAGTAATATTACCGTCAGCGTCAGTCTTCTTCTTGAAGATCCATTTATTCTCAATTGCTTGCCGATCATCGGGCAAGTCAACCAAAGTCCACACTTTGTTCTCATACATGGATCCCATCTCAGATTTCATGGCTTCAAGCCATTTTGCGGAATCTGGGCTCACCATCGCTTCTTCATAGTTCGTAGGTTCATCATGATCTAGTAGCATGACTTCCAGAACAGGATTACCGTACCACTCTGGTGCGGATCTTACTCTGGTTGATCTACGAGGTTCGGTATCTTGATCTGAAGTTTCATGATCATTATCATTAGCTTCCTCACTAATTGGTGTAGGTGTCACAGAAACAGGTTTCCTGTGATGTACTACTTTCCAATAAGGCAGCAGGTACAGTTACCTCATCAAGTTCTACTTTCCTCCCTCACTTCTTTCGAGAGAAACTCCTTCTCTAGAAAGTTTCCGAATTTAGCAACAAAAGTCTTGTCCTTCGGATCTGTGATAGAAGGTGTATCCAAAGTTTCCTTTTGGGTATCCTATGAAGACACATTCTCCGATTTGGGTTCGAGCTTATCAGGTTGAAGCTTTTTCACATAAGCATCGCAGCCCCAAACTTTCAGAAATGACAACTTTGGTTTCTTGCCAAACCACAGTTCATAGGCGTCGTCTCAACGGATTTTGATGGTGCCCTATTTTAACGTGAATGCGGCCGTCTCTAAAGCATAACCCCAAAACGATAGCGGTAAATCAGTAAGAGACATCATAGATCGCACCATATCTAGTAAAGTACGATTACGACGTTCGGACACACCATTACGCTGTGGTGTTCCGGGTGGCGTGAGTTGCGAAACTATTCCACAATTTTTCAAATGTACACCAAACTCGTAACTCAAATATTCTCCTCCACGATCAGATCGTAGAAACTTTATTTTCTTGTTACGATGATTTTCAACTTCACTCTGAAATTCTTTGAACTTTTTAAATGTTTCAGACTTATGTTTCATTAAGTAGATATACCCATATCTGCTTAAGTCATCTGTGAAGGTGAGAAAATAACGATATCCGCCACGAGCCTCAATATTCATCGGACCACATACATCTGTATGTATGATTTCCAACAAATCTGTTGCTCTCTCCATAGTACCGGAGAACGGTGTTTTAGTCATCTTGCCCATGAGGCACGGTTCGCAAGTACCAAGTGATTCATAATCAAGTGGTTCCAAAAGTCCATCAGTATGGAGTTTCTTCATGCGCTTTACACCGATATGACCTAAACGGCAGTGCCACAAATAAGTTGCACTATCATTATCAACTCTGCCTTTTGGCTTCAACATTATGAATATGTGTATCACTACTATCGAGATTCAATAAATAGACCACTCTTCAAGGGTGCATGACCATAAAAGATATTACTCATATAAATAGAACAACCATTATTCTCTGATTTAAATGAATAACCGTCTCGCATCAAACAAGATCCAGATATAATGTTCATGCTCAACGCTGGCACCAAATAACAATTATTTAGGTCTAATATTAATCCCGAAGGTAGATGTAGAGGTAGCGTGCCGACCGCGATCACATCGACTTTGGAACCATTTTCCCACGCGCATCGTCACCTCGTCCTTAGCCAATCTTCGCTTAATCCGTAGTCCCTGTTTCGAGTTGCAAATATTAGCAACAGAACCAGTATCAAATACCCAGGTGCTACTGCGAGCATTTGTAAGGTACACATCAATAACATGTATATCACATATACCTTTGTTCACCTTGCCATCCTTCTTATCCGCCAAATACTTGGGGCAGTTCCGCTTCCAGTGACCAGTCTTGCTTGCAGTAGAAGCACTCAGTTTCAAGCTTAGGTCCAGGTTTGGGTTTCTTCTCCTGAGCAGCAACTTGCTTGCCGTTCTTTTTGAAGTGCCCCTTCTTCTTCCCTTTGCCCTTTTTCTTGTAACTAGTGGTCCTGTTGACCATCAACACTTGATGCTCCTTTTTGATTTCTACCTCCGCAGCTTTCAGCATTGCGAAGAGCTCGGGAATAGTCTTATTCATCCCTTGCATATTATAGTTCATCACGAAGCTCTTGTAGCTTGGTGGCAGTGATTGAAGAATTCTGTCAATGACGCAATCATCTGGAAGATTAACTCCCAATTGAATCAAGTGATTATTATACCCAGACATTTTGAGTATATGCTCACTGACAGAACTGTTCTCCTCCATCTTGCAGCTATAGAACTTATTGGAGACTTCATATCTCTCAATCCGGGCATTTGCTTGAAATATTAAATTCAACTCCTGGAACATCTCATATGCTCCATGACGTTCAAAACGTCGTTGAAGTCCCGATTCTAAGCCGTAAAGCATGGCACACTGAACTATCGAGTAGTCATCAGCTTTGCTCTGCCAGACGTTCATAACATCTGGTGTTGCTCCAGCAGCAGGCCTGGCACCCAGCGGTGCTTCCAGGACGTAATTCTTCTGTGCAGCAATGAGGATAATCCTCAAGTTACGGACCCAGTCCGTGTAATTGCTACCATCATCTTTCAACTTTGCTTTATCAAGGAACGCATTAAAATTCAACGGAACAACAGCACGGCATCTATCTACAATCAACCATAAACAAGCAAGATACTATCAGGTACTAAGTTCATGATAAATTTAGTTCAATTAATCATATTACTTAAGAACTCCCACTTAGATAGACATCCCTCTAATCCTCTAAGTGATACGTGATCCAAATCAACTAAACCATGTCCGATCATCACGTGAGATGGATTAGTTTCATTGGTGAACATCATTATGTTGATCATATCTACTATATGATTCACGCTCGACCTTTCGGTCTCCGTGTTCCGAGGCCATATCTGTATATGCTTGGCTCGTCAAGTATAACCTGAGTATTCCGCGTGTGCAACTGTTTTGCACCCGTTGTATTTGAACGTAGAGCCTATCACACCCGATCATCACGTGGTGTCTCAGCACGAAGAACTTTCGCAACGGTGCATACTCAGGGAGAACACTTCTTGATAATTTAGTGAGAGATCATCTTATAATGCTACCGTCAATCAAAGCAAGATAAGATGCATAAAAGATAAACATCACATGCAATCAATATAAGTGATATGATATGGCCATCATCATCTTGTGCTTGTGATCTCCATCTCCGAAGCACCGTCATGATCACCATCGTCACCGGCGCGACACCTTGATCTCCATCGTAGCATCGTTGTCGTCTCGCCAATCTTATGCTTCCACGACTATCGCTACCGCTTAGTGATAAAGTAAAGCATTACAGCGATTGCATTGCATACAATAAAGCGACAACCATATGGCTCCTGCCAGTTGCCGATAACTCGGTTACAAAACATGATCATCTCATACAATAAAATTTAGCATCATGTCTTGACCATATCACATCACAACATGCCCTGCAAAAAACAAGTTAGACGTCCTCTACTTTGTTGTTGCAAGTTTTACGTGGCTGCTACGGGCTTAAGCAAGAACCAATCTTACCTACGCATCAAAACCACAACGATAGTTTGTCAAGTTGATGCTGTTTTAACCTTCGCAAGGACCGGGCGTAGCCACACTCGTTCAACTAAAGTTGGAGAAACAGTCACCCGCAAGCCACCTATGTGCAAAGCACGTCGGGAGAACCGGTCTCGCGTAAGCGTACGCGTAATGTTGGTCCGGGCCGCTTCATCCAACAATACCGCCGAACCAAAGTATGACATGCTGGTAGGCAGTATGACTTATATCGCCCACAACTCACTTGTGTTCTACTCGTGCATATACATCAAACCATAAAACCTAGGCTCGGATGCCACTGTTGGGGAACGTAGTAATTTCAAAATTCTTACGCACACGCAAGATCATGGTGATGCATAGCAACGAGAGGAGAGTGTTGTCAATCTACCCCACAAAAAAAAAAAAAAAAAAAAAAAAAAAAAAAAAAAAAAAAAAAAAAAAAAAAAAAAAAAAAAAAAAAAAAAAAAAAAAAAAAAAAAAAAAAAAAAAAAAAAAAAAAAAAAAAAAAAACAAAAAAAAAAAAAAAAAAAAAAAGAAAAAAAAAAAAAAAAAAAAAAAAAAAAAAAAAAAAAAAAAAAAAAAAAAAAAAAAAAAAAAAAAAAAAAAAAAAAAAAAAAAAAAAAAAAAAAAAAAAAAAAAAAAAAAAAAAAAAAAAAAAAAAAAAAAAAAAAAAAAAAAAAAAAAAAAAAAAAAAAAAAAAAAAAAAAAAAAAAAAAAAAAAAAAAAAAAAAAAAAAAAAAAAAAAAAAAAAAAAAAAAAAAAAAAAAAAAAAAAAAAAAAAAGAAAAAACAAAAAAAAAAAAAAAAAATAAAAAAAAAAAAAAACATAAAAAAAAAAAAAAAAAAAAAAAAAAAAAAAAAAAAAAAAAAAAAAAAAAAAAAAAAAAAAAAAAAAAAAAAAAAAAAAAACAAAACAAAAAAAAAAAAAAAAAAAAAAAAAAAAAAAAAAGAAAAAAAAAAAAAAAAAAAAAAAAAAAAAAAAAAAAGCCAAAAAAAAAAAAAAAAAAAAAAAAAAAAAAAAAAAAAAAATGGTGATGCAAAACGAGAGGGGAGAGTGTTGTCTACGTACCCTCGTAGACCGCAACGGAAGCGTTGACGCAACGTAGAGGAAGTAGTCGTACGTCTTCCCGATCCGACCGATCCAAGCACCGTTACTCCGGCACCTCCGAGTTCTTAGCACACGTACAGCTCGATGACGCTCCCCGGGCTCCGATCCAGCAAAGCTTCGGGGATGAGTTCCGTCAGCACAACGGCGTGGTGACGATGATGATGTTCTACCGACGCAGGGCTTCGCCTAAGCACTGCAACGATATGACCGAGGTGGAATATGGTGGAGGGGGGCACCGCACACGGCTAAGGAACGATCACGAGGATCAATTGTGTGTCTAGGGGTGCCCCCCTGCCCCCGTATATAAAGGAGCAAGGGGAGGAGGCCGGCCGGCCCCTATAGGCGCGCCAGGAGGAGTCCTCCTCCTAGTAGGAGTAGGACTCCTACTAGGAGGGGGAAAGAGGTGGAGAGGGAGAGGGAAAGGGGGGGCGCCACCCCCTTCTCCTAGTCCAATTCGGACCAGGGGGGAGGAGGCGCGCGGCCCACCTCTGGCAGCCCCTCTCTTTCTCCACTAAGGCCCATATGGCCCATTACTTCTCCCGGGGGGTTCCGGTAACCCTCCGGCTCTCCGGTTTTCTTCGAAATCACCCGGAACACTTCCGGTGTCCGAATATAGCCGTCCAATATATCAATCTTTATGTCTCGACCATTTCGAGACTCCTCGTCATGTCCGTGATCAGATCCGGGACTCCAAACTAACTTCGGTACATCAAAAATGCATAAACTCCTAATAACTGTCATCGTAACGTTAAGCGTGCGGACCCTACGGTTCGAGAACAATGTAGACATGACTGAGACAAATCTCCGGTCAATAACCAATAGCGGGACCTGGATGCCCATATTGGCTCCTACATATTCTACGAAGATCTCATAACAACATACGTTGTTCCCTTTGTCATCGGTATGTTACTTGCCCGAGATTCGATCGTCGGTATCCAATAACTAGTTCAATCTCGTTACCGGCAAGTCTCTTTACTCATTCCGTAATACATCATCTTGCAACTAACTTATTAGTTGCAATGCTTGCAAGGCTTATGTGATGTGCATTACCGAGAGGGCCCAAAGATACCTCTCCGACAATCGGAGTGACAAATCCTAATCTCAAAATACGCCAACCCAACATCTACCTTTGGAGACACCTGTAGAGCTCCTTTATAATCACCCATTTACGTTGTGACGTTTGGTAGCACACAAAGTGTTCCTCCGGCAAACGGGAGTTGCATAATCTCATAGTCATAGGAACATGTATAAGTCATGAAGAAAGCAATAGCAACATACTAAACGATCAGGTGCTAAGCTAATGGAATGGGTCATGTCAATCAGATCATTCAACTAATGATGTGACCTCGTTAATCAAATAACAACTCTGTGTTCATGGTTAGGAAACATAACCATCTTTGATTTATGAGCTAGTCAAGTAGAGGCATACTAGTGACACTCTATTTGTCTATGTATTCACACATGTATTATGATTCCGGTTAATACAATTCTAGCATGAGTAATAAACATTTATCATGATATAAGAAAATAAATAGTAACTTTATTATTGCCTCTAGGGCATATTTCCTTCATGGAGCAGTACTACTGTGGCCCCCAGGCCAAGTACCTCTGTGTTGCGGTAGTAGGGGCGGATGTAATTTTTTACATCCGCGCCTCTGCGGTAGTACCGCGCCCCGTGCGCGGTAGTACCGTGCGCGGCCTGATCCAGCAGCCACGCGGTAGTACCGCTCCCCAGCGGTAGTACCGTGTCGGATTTTTGCACCGTTTGTTTTCCAGCGAAAGTAGGCACGGACGTAATTTTATTCATCCGCGCCCTTCCCTGGCTAGGGCTTTCCTGCCTTGCGGTAGTACCGCAAGGGGGAGCGGTAGTACCGCGCTCGCTGTAGTACTGCCCCCTGTCAGGCCTACTCTAGCCCCCGCTGCTGCCGCGGTAGTACTGTGGTGGCCCATGATAGTACCGCGTGGCCTTGCGGTAGTACTGTGCCTCCAGAGCGGTAGTACCATGCGTCGCGGGCTGGTTAAGTGGATAACGGTTGGATTGCGCCCACCACTATAAAAGGGTCGTCTCCTACCTCTAGTTGACCACCTCTTCCAACCCTAAGCTCCATTGTTGCTCCAAGCTCCATTTTCGCCCGATCTCACTCCCTAGCCAATCAAACTTGTTGATTTGCTCGGGAGTGGTTGAGAAGGCCCCGATCTACACTTCCACCAAGAGAAATTTGATTCCCCCCACTAATCCCTTGCGGATCTTGTTACTCTTGGGTGTTTGAGCACCCTAGACGGTTGAGGTCACCGTGAAGCCATAGTCCATTGTGGTGAAGCTTCGTGGTGTTGTTGGGAGCCTCCAATTAAGTTGTGGAGATTGCCCCAACCTTGTTTGTAAAGGTTCGGTCGCCGCCTCCAAGGGCACCAATAGTGGATTCACAGCATCTCGCATTGTGTGAGGGCGTGAGGAGAATACGGTGGCCCTAGTGGCTTCTTGGGGAGCATTGTGCCTCCACACCGCTCCAACGGAGACATACTTCCCCTCAAAGGGTAGGAACTTCGGCAACACATCCTCGCCTCCACCGGCTCCACTCTTGGTTATTTCGTGCCTTTACTTGTGCAAGCTTATTTATGTTGTATCTCTTGCTTGCTTGTGTTCCTATCGCTGTTGCATCATATAGGTTGCTCACTTAGTTGCATATCTAGACAACCTACTTTGATGCAAAGTTTAAATTGTTAAAGAAAAGCTAAAAATTGTTAGTTGCCTATTCACCCCCCTCTAGTCAACTATATCGATCCTTTCAACGGTGGTGGTCAATGAAGGGCGTATCAATCCATCGAGTACACTCCGGGCTCGAGTCTTTCTGGATGTTAATAAACCACTTGTCCGTTTTGTGCTAATAACACTGAAGGAGAGAGTGAAGTATGGGGTCTATTATGAAAAGTTGCCGGACTTTTGCTTCGTATGTGGATTAATGGGTCACCTAGCTAAAGAATGTGGTGACGGTGTACACGACCCAATCTCGTTCGAATGGGGTGACTGGTTGCTATGGGCCCCGGAACCAATAAATGACAGCTCCATGGGCAATCGGGGAGGAAGTAATGGAGGAGGGCGAGGCAGAATGGGGGGAGAGGAGAAAGTGGAGGAAGGTTTGGTCGAGGGGGTTCAGATGGGAGAGGAAGAGGAGCCGGGAGCACTGGAGATCCTGGAGGCAGCAAAGGGGAACCCACAACAAAGGTTTACACTTGCCGATTTTTTGAGGTGCCGTCTGGAAACAACAATGCCCGGAAACATTTAGTTTCGGCTGATGGTACAGTTAACATTAGGGGCCAGCCCATCCCGAATCTGGTTGGTAAGGTGGCTGGCACAGTTCTTTTGATTGAGGGGTCGACTCCAAGTTCCTTGGACCCCTCGACAAGCACCCCGGGGAAGGACCCGGTAGTACAGAGAAGGAGGCAAGACGGGAGTGAGGAAGTACAAGACATGGATCAATCCTATGAGGCGGCCTCCTTTGAGGAGGGCCGCCGAGTCTAATGAGGACTTTGTGTTGGAACTGTCGTGGGATTGGCGACCCCGCGACGGTTCGAGAGCTCCGCGATCTTGTGGAGTCATGTGCGCCGTCGGTTCTTTGCATCGTTGAAACTCAACTAGCGAAAAACCAAGTGGAGGGATTGGCGGTTTCTTTAGGTTTTAATAATAGGTTTGCCGTTCCGAGCTTGGGACGAAGTGGTGGTCTTTGTATTTTTTCAAAAGATGTTATCAATCTTGAAATAAAAAATTATTCACAGTATCACATTGATTCATGGATTTCAGAACCAGGGAAGGATTAGTGGCGCCTCACTACTTGCTTCTATGGGGAGGCGAACCGTAGTTTGAGATATAAAACATGGGATACCATGAAGAGATTAAGAGGGGAAAGCACACTGCCATGGGTGTGTATTGGAGACTTCAATGAGGTCCTAAGGCCGGAAGAATAGATGGGGCCTAACCCTCGAGATAGCTCCCAGATCGCAGGATTCAGGGATGCTGTTGACGTCTGTGGCCTGTATGATCTAGGCTACAAAGGACTGGACTGGACGTGGGAGAAACGTGTTGCTAGAGGTCAGTATTGCAGAGTTCGTCTAGATAGGGCTCTGGCCAGTCCGAGCTGGTCAAGCCTCTTTCCTTTTGCAAGTGTGGAGCATCTAACAGCAGCCAAGAGTGATCACAGCCCGATTCTTCTTATAAATGAGCTGGAAGTAAATAACCTGAGAATTGCGGTCAAACGTCCATTCCGCTACGAGTGTACATGGGAGACAGATACTAGATTCCAAAGAGTGATAGAGGATGCATGGCGATCTGAAGGGGTGGCTGAGTCCGTAACTGGTTTGGCAGACAAGTTAAATTCAGTGGCTAAGTCTTTGTCCAACTGGGGACGGGGCACTTTTGGCTCGGTCCGTCAGGAATTGCGCATGCTTCGCATGCAGCTAACCACAATACGAGTTGACCCAACGCGGGTGGGGCCTGGACCAGAGGAGAAGCGTATTGAGGATCGCATGGTTGAACTATGTTACAGAGAGGAGATAATGGCTAGGCAACGATCACGAGTGACATGGTTGTCGGAAGGCGACAATAATACTCAGTTCTTTCAACGGAAAGCTAGTGCTAAGAGGGCCAAGAATAAAATATCCCAGCTAGATCGTCAAGATGGGTCTGCTTGTTCGGATCCGAGAGAGTTAGCTGACATGGCAAATGAGTTTTATGCTAATTTATACACATCAGAAGGGACGATTGGCATGGAAGAGGTGTTGTCACACATACCAGTTCGGGTAGATGGTTTGATGAATTCCCGCCTGAATGCAGACTATAGCAGAGAGGAGGTCAAAGAGGCTCTTTTTCAGATGTTCCCAACAAAAGCACCTGGTCCAGACGGTTTTCCGGCACATTTTTTTCAAAGGCACTGGGACCTTTGCGGTGATGAAGTAACACGAATGACCATTAGAGTGCTTGAAGGAGAGGATTCCCCGGAGGAGATAAACAAAACGTTCATCGTAATGATTCCAAAGATTGCTAGTCCAAAAGTTTTAGGGCAATTTCGGCCAATAAGTCTTTGTAATGTGATCTACAAGATCGCCTCAAAGGTCTTAGCTAACAGGCTGAAACTTATCCTCCCCGATGTCATCTCCGAAGAGCAGTCGGCGTTTGTTCCCGGTTGACTTATCACTGATAATTTTATCACAGCCTATGAGTGCCTACACTATATGAAAACCAGAAGAGTAAAGGGTAATCGTTTTTGTGCTTTGAAGCTTGATATGATGAAGGCGTATGACAGACTAGAGTGGCCTTATTTGAAGGCGGTGATGTTAAAACTTGGGATCGGCCCTAGGTTTACGAATACGGTTATGAGATGCGTGTCTTCGGTCTCCTTTTCTGTCCTTTTTAATGGTGAAAGTTTGGATGCGTTTATGCCTACCAGGGGAATTCGGCAGGGCAACCCAATATCACCGTACCTTTTCTTACTTGCTGCCGAGGGACTATCATGCATGTTGAAGGCACAAGGGGAAGGTGTCCGGGGTGTCTCAGTGGCTGTTGATGCACCTGCAGTTAATCACCTACTCTTCGCAGACGACAGCTTATTATTTTTTGAGGCCACGAGTGACAGTGCCACCAAAGTGAAGGATCTATTGCAGCAATACTGTGACGCGTCCGGCCAGAGGATCAATGTGGATAAATCTTCTATATTTTTTAGTAAAGGTGTTACTGAGACTAATCGGGCAAGCATTAAAAATATACTAGAAGTGCAGAATGAATCTTTGTCAGAAAAGTACCTGGGTTTGCCTTCGGATGTGGGTAGATCTAAAGAAGGGTGCTTCAAATATTTGAAGGATAGAATTTGGAAACGTGTTCAGGGATAGATGGAGAAATGTCTCTCTGCTGACGGAAAGGAAGTACTGATTAAATCTGTTGCACAATCAATACCTACTTACTCAATGGCATGCTTCAAGTTGCCTCGGGGCTTATGTGAACATATTAATGGACTTATTCGAAGGTTTTGGTGGGGCTGTAAGGATGGGCAAAGGAAAACTGCGTGGGTGTCGTGGAAGACTATGTCGATGCCCAAGTATATGGGAGGCATGGGATTTCGCGACATAGAGTTGTTTAACTTGGCGCTACTAGCCCGTCAGGCATGGAGGCTAATGCAGGAGCCAGATTCACTTAGTGCTCGAATCCTTAAAGCGAGGTATTACCCAAACTGTCATTTACTGGAAGCTACTTTGGGCTCGGCTCCGTCTCAGGTGTGGCGCTCGATCCTCGAGGGACGGGAAGTGCTTGCTTTAGGGCTAATCAAGAGGATTGGCAATGGTAATGGGACAAATATTTGGCAGGAAAACTGGATACCTAGGGACTACAAACTCAGGCCAATCTGTCCGAGGTCTGAAAATCCACCTGTACATGTATCTGAACTAATTGATCCCATTACCAGAACGTGGGATAGGCAGCGGCTTGAGGAACACTTGATAGCTCCTGATGTGGATGTTGTACATCCAGGAAGATTTCTGGGCATGGCATTATGATAAGCGGGGAGTATTCTCAGTCAGGTCAGCGTATAGGATGATCGCTGCAGTAAAAACACAGCGTGAAGACTGGCTTGAGCGCCGTTCTGGCCAGTCCAACATAGCAGCTGAAAAGAAGTCATGGACCGAGCTGTGGAAAGTAAAAATTCCGTCAAAGGTTCGAGTCTTTGTTTGGAGGCTAGCTCATACTTCACTCCTATTGGATCCGTTCGATGCTCAAGGAATATGTCCACGACTGATGCATGCTCAATTTGCGGGGCGTCGGATGATACATGGCGTCACTCTCTAATCAACTGCCGCATGGCAAGGTGTACATGGGCGTTAGGAGATGAGGAGCTCCTGGAGCACGTAATATCAAACAACACCGACGATGCTCGGTTATGGCTTTTCTGGTTATTCGAGTCGACAACACAGCAGGATCTTGCACGGATTTTGATGACCTTGTGGGCAATTTGGTGGGCTCGACGGAGGGCCATACATGACAATGAGTTCCAAAGCCCGATTTCTACGTGGTGTTTCATCAATAGGTATCTTCAAGACCTGGAAATTGCTTCTGCTAGAAAACCGCATGAACCGATAGCACAACCGGCACGGCGTGCTCGGAGGTGGATTCCACCAGCAGGCACAGCTGCGAAGTTAAATACAGACGGCGGCCTGTCCCGCCAAGGTGATTGAGGTGCAGCGGGGGTTGTATGTAGAGATCATACCGGACAGTATCTTGGTGCTTCTGTTACAGTCTATGATGGTCTTGTGGATGCTGCATCATTGGAGGCACATGCGGTTAATGAATCCTTGGCGTTAGCTAAAGACCTACACATCCAAAGCCTGGTTATTGCTTCATATTGCCTTGAGGTGGGGACGAGTATCAACAAGGGAGCAGCCACTGTTTACGCAATGGTGGTCACTGAAATTAAGCATCGGAGCAGCGACTTCAGGGATGTTTGTTTCAAGTTTGAGCATAGAGAATGTAATTTTGAAGCTCATGATTTAGTTAAGGCAGCTGTATCACTGCCAGTAGGTCGCCACATGTGGCTAGGGTGCTTACCAGACATTATTTGTATTCCAAACGTCATTGAGTTCTAATAGTCCCTAGTGCACCTAAAAAAAAGCAACCTTATCCAAATACAGGCACGCACTGCGCCGCCGCCTCCATTTTCTCACCTCGAGCAAACATAGCGGTGCACGGTGGCCGGCTGTGCCCATGGGTCCTACGCGGCGGCGGCTGGAGGCGCTCATGACTCCCGCGCGGCGGTGGCCGACGACTTCCATCGAGCTCCGACTCGGTCGCGGCAATCACTTCTTCACAGTCGGCGTCCCGGTTCTAGCGATATCCTGCGGCATTTTTTCGCTCTTACCATTCCCGGAACCCCCCACATCCTCTGTATGATGTTTCGTTTGATTCGTGTTCTGCCATTCATGTTATTTTGCCCACCCGATTTCTTACTTCCCACCAATTTCGGATCTGTTCGGTTGTAACCTAAGACCGAACCGTATTATCAGTGACCCGAACGCTCGGTTGTTGATTTCTTGTAGGACCGTTCGGTCAGGAAAATCGAGAAACCGAAATTTAAAATAGACCGAGTCACCGAACCGATCAGTTCGGTCTAACCGGACGCCCAGGCCTCCTACGACCAAACTCGATCGCGGGAAGAAGGGTTTGCGTGATCGCGGCACGCACTCGCCTAGGCGCACATGCCCGTTGTCGGCCCTGCCGGGCGTTGCGAAACCGCTTGCACCACGCACGCACGGCACGTACGACTCACGGCCGTGCCCACCGATCGGTGTGGACGCACGCATTCCGCCGGTAGGTACCGCGCGTACGTCCCTGGTCCCCGTCCATGATCCATGGACGGATAAGCCCCAACCGATGCCGATGCCGAGCCGATGCGATGCGAGGTGACGAGGTGTAGTACCATGCAAGCCTTCGCTTTCCGTCGCATGATGACGACGACCACAACGATGGGGTCAGTGTCTCGCCATGTGGACTTAACCGACGCAATGATGTTGGTGGTGGCTGAGGCGTTTACTGGCAGCGGCAGAAACTGCACGCCAATTGCTCGACAAAATGTCCACGCCACATAGGATGTTAGGGTGCAACTAGTCTGGTTTCAAGTTGAGGAACCAAAGCCAGACAGGTCGAAGAGTTGAGGGACTAAAAATAGACTTCTCTCTTGGTGATGCTTTTTTTTTGTCGCATTTTCTCCATCATTCGTGTTTGATTCGATGTTGCAATAGTATTACAGTACTTGATTTTGTGTTTGAAATTTAAAATGGAATTCTTTTGTATTGAGGTGGGCAGGGGCTGCCAACACAAACGGAGGAGGTGAAGGAGGAGCGAGGATAAAGCGTGCTACTACATGCTTGAGCCAAGCGTTGTTAAGCAAATCAAATGAGAATTTTTTCTAACTAACAACACTAGAGATAAGAGATGTACTCGTCCTGTAGTACTAGCACACTGGGTCACTCGCACTAGTTCTGTAGCGATTCAAGCACATCCAAAACAATAAGGTGCGCATCAACGGCGCTTCCTCGCGATGCCCATCTGTCTACTTTTACTGTGCCAGCTTTTACTGTACGAACGAAGCGATAAAAAGAATAGACGCGAGCCACCGACACCCTCCCTGCACGCGACCTTCTCTCCTTCCGCACGCCAATGCAGCCGCCGCCTCCTCTGCTCGTTTATCAGCTTCGCCGAATTTGGGGAGCCATCGGCGCGCGGGACGCGCCCCACCGCGCCTCCCTTCCCACCCACGCGGCTGCGGGCGAGGGCCCTCCTGATCTCCCTCTGCCGAGGACCCTATCCTCCTCGGCGTCAGCGACGGCTACATGCCCCTCAAGGGCGTCATCTAGGTCGAGAGGCCCGGCCAGACCGACGCCCAGTCCAAGCTGGTGAATTTCATCATCCACCCTGCCCAGGTGAGCTCCCTTGTTCCGTTCCTTCAGCCACCCCACCCCGCCCCACCGTCTCGATTTGGTAGGCGTAGGATTGGATCTGAGCCACACGGGCTTGAGGTGCGTTGGGTTCAACTCGCTTGCGTGGTCGGTTGTGCTCGCCTCCCATATGATACGATTTGCTTGTTGTTGAATTGGGGTAGGATGATTGCTTCACGTGGTCCTGTATTTCTGGTAGATTCGTCCTTGTCATTTGGTTTACGCTAATGATATAGATGGAACTAGCAGTTCAGTTCTCAGATTGATGGCGATTAATTTAGGTTACAAATGAACTTGAGTGGCTGCCTGCCTGCCTGCAAATGTTGTGGTGTTGTGCTCACGAAATTGGTACTATGGCATTTGAACTCTACTATCCTATGCTTTTTTAAGTAGTGCTTCTGTTCTACCTCAGCAAGCTAATCTATTCTCCTAAGTACAAAAATTCCTAGATTTCCTATTACCGGGAGTTAGACAAGTCGATGTGGGTACAAGTAAATATTCATTAGACGAGCATGAGTAGCTGCGCTTCTTTAGGTAACTCCCTAACTTGATGGTTCGTACTCTGTTAACCTATTTGATATATTCTTGCGTTGCAGAGCTGACTACAGTCCAAACGATGATCTATGGGAGCAGGATTTATGCTCAAGAGAAGATGGTTTCAGAGGAAGGACCTGGAGGTTATATATGTTTATATTTTCGCGTTACGGTGATAACAGATTAATAACAACATCAGAATTTCCTTTGTTCTATTATATTACTTTTGTATGCATGATACACATTAGAAAAAAAAAACTCCACCTTGGTTGCCAGAAAACTCATATCAATCTATTGGCCTCGTTGTCTGCTAAAAAAATCATGAATGGAAATTTGGATTCTATTATCAATGGCATTAAAGATATAAATAGCATGGTCGTTTTTTAAGACAGTGTTTAATTTGAAATCATTTAACAAGTGAGGCAGGTTCAGTTTTGAACAATGCAAGTAGGAGGATAAACAGGAAATCTGCTAGGCTGATGCGCCGGAGAGACGCACCAGGAGGCCAACCAGTCCGTGCTGTCGCCGCCGTCGTCCTCGTCCCTCATGCACAGCGACAGAGAGAGACGATCTGTCTGGAGATCGAGTATAGGTGACTGCGTCTCTTTCCTTTCTTATCTTCCGTACGCCTCTTTTTCTGTAACTATTGAAGGCATATGATGCATGGCCGCTGACTGCATTAGAGATGTAACACGATTTGTTAAGTTCAATCATCGTGCAATCATGTACGACACAGAAAATAGAGAAATCTGTAGGATGTGCAAGATGTTGGTCTCTGAACTGACACTGAGTTTGTTTTTTCTCTGTCACTGGTTTGTGAAGGATCTAGCACTGGTAATATCCTGCAGGCGTTGGAAGAGTACCTGCCAGTCTTGCTAGGATTGGTTAAAGAAGGTTAGTAATTGCTGAAATTCCTGGTTCTTTTTTTTCATTTTGGTTTTGATGCTCGGCAATTCGGACGCTTGTCCTCCATTTGGTTGAATTATAACTGAATTCGTCGTATAGTGCCACATACCTATCTGGCCTGAAGATGTAAAGCAAACCTTTGGAGGCAGAGTTGTCTTTTTTGTCAAGTAAAATAATAATAGTAACATATTTATACAAACAAAATAATATCCTACCTGAATTTTTTTATGTGAATAATGAAAGAATTAACAGGATAGCGCTTAAATGAAGAATGTGTGCTGAAAACAATCTATATAAGACGACAAAAGGAATCACAAAGGATGGAAACGAGAAAGTTGATTTTTTTGTGATTAACAAAATCAAATAGTTGCAGTAGTTAATTTGAGATGGTAAAATATTGTCTTTGATGTATGTTATTCGATTTTTCTGTCATGTGTTCCTTTGCAATACACCAGTTTATCCACCCAACACATTATCTAAAGTACATAGGAATGCAAGTGCTTATGCTATTTCAGTGACAATTGTATTATTCACTAGAACTTGAAGTGGTCTGGTTTCTGCACATCAAAGCATTTTTTTGGAGGATATGAAGAATGAAGATATCAGAACTTAGACCAGCTGAGCTTTGAGAAGAGTGGTTTATGCACTGATATATGTACTCGTGTTTCTTCTGAATCTATTTAATTAAGCTGCAGCTCACGTGTGAGAGAATTGGTTTGTGCAGATATCGTAGAAGCTTAATGCTGCCAATTAGGTGTTCTTGAAGCATGTCTTTTAATTTTCACAAGAACTGTACTTATATGAACCTTCTGGTGTAGTAATAGAGCTATTGGTTTTGTGCTAAGTGATATGTTTGTTGGGTGTTCTGCATGATTTCAGCCATTGCTCAGGCTACCTATGAAGCTACAAGTTTCTTGCATAGAGGGTCTCTGTGTTGGCCTTCTCCCTTTCGGTCTTCCCGCTATCCATGAAGTAGCGTGGATGTCTTTTGGATCTAATACCAAATCTAATCTGAATCTCTGCAGATTAAATTTCTCTCCAGGATAGATAGGGTGTGAAATCTCTTCTTCTTCGAGGAGGAGGAGGATGACGATTGCCAGTGAACATGTATGGAAAATTCAAAGTTGCTGTTGAGAAATCTCAAACTATCTATATCGAATTTGGGATGGTGTTGAGATAGTTCAGGTCGATCATGTCGAATTTCTATGTGTACGATGATGAGGTATAGTGTGAGAACTATGGATTGGACTCTAGAATTACTCCTTGGTTGGAATTGTCATTAACCTTTTCTGTTGTTCCTTTGCATGTTGTTTTGCATAATGGCATTGATATGTGCTGCTCAATCGGTTGTTCATGGATCCTTTAGTGTGGAAATTTCTTCAATCCATTTACCTAATGAATTAGATTATTGTCATAAGAAAGACTTGCTAATTGTTATCCATGTGCACAAACATTGTCTCATTTCCATTGCTAAATCTATGCCATTTGTTTAATTTGTACATAGGCATGGAACATGCTCGACCCCTGCTGTACAGGAAGAATTACAGTACTTCACTACTGCCCGTGATCTCTACATCAGATATAATGTTACAGTAAGCATATGGCCATTAACTCATTACGCATAGCTTATTACTGTCTTTTCTTGTAGGAATTGTTGGTTTCTTTTGTTGGCTATACACCTAAAACTTTGTTATTCAAATTAGCTTGGTTTCTAGATGAAGAAAACAAACATAAAACCACTTGAGTTGTAGTGTGGATGAATTTGACTCCTACTAAACTATGTCATAGAAAATTGTCTCTTTTACAGTTTTATAATTTGAATTTGAATTGCAGGGAATACTGGCGATCGGGGATATCTTGATCTCCAACGGTAAAAAATGTGCACTCAGTGATGTCATTCATACTATTGATACTATCAAACATTCTTTTGGGGCTCACTGCAGATCATCTGCAAGAAGAGCTCAGTTCAAGAACTAAGGCTATGCTTTGCCAAGGATTTGAAGGTGAGTTATCTTTTGTCCTTGGAAAGGTCTCCTTGGTTTTCATTTTTATTTGCATGAACACAACTTTACTGCTTAAGGACTAATGTTGTCACAACAATTCTCGGGACAATGATCTTACTTGGTAATTCGCACAACACCAGTGCTAATCAACTCATATGATTTAGAGCTTTGAAGGATTTTAAACTTTAGATCTCAATACCAACTTTGCCCGAGAAGAAGAAATCAAATTGATCTCAGTATAAGTACAAATGCATTTATGAGATCTTTCAACTTATATCACCATTTTGTTTATTTATGCTGCTCATAAATTTTGTTTCATTTTTTAAAGTTGTTATTTCTGGCCATGCATTATCTTTATGGATGAAATCAATGAAATTGGTGGGAGAAAATTTAGTGAGGGAACCAGTGATGACTTCCCGCGGATGCGGATGGAGCTTCTTAATCAGCTGGATGGATTTGATGAGCTTGGCAAGGTAGACTGACATCATCAAGTATTTTTCTTCTCTAGATGCCTTTATGCCATATATGCAAAGGATTGGATTCAATCGAAGTTATTTGCTTGCCTGAATGTATGTGTGATATGCACTCTAGCTTTCCTGGCTCCTGGGTAAAGTATGGCAGTCTCGAGACGAGTTTTATAGATTAAGTTTATTGTTCATCTTTTACAGATGGAATAAAAATTGAGGACTGTAGGTTTTGTTCTATCTGATTGTTGTCATGCCAACAGAAGTGCCTAATTCTCTGATAGGCTTTGATTCTTATGTTACTTTCTTACTAGGATGTTTTATTTTATTTTGGGAAAACCCATGATTTTATCCTAACCCGAAATTGCCGAGGTAGGATAAGAGTAATGGGAATCCAAGCCTAATTCTCCATTTCAATGTACACAAAATTACTGGTGCATCTCCATTTCAATGTACACAAAATTCAGTTGGAGTAGACTCCAAATCTACAAATCATTCTTCCTACAAAGAGTAGAAACAGAGCCTATCGACACAACCAAAACACTATTTTAACTCTTAAACTTAGCCAGCAGTAACTATCCAGAGTAGTTCTTCAGAGCTCTATCGACACAACCAGAGTAGTTCTTCAGAGCTCTATCCAGCCTGACATCAAAGGGAGTCGAGTATCGCTTCAACTTTCTATCCTGCAACAGATAATTAAAGGTAAGTACATCATTTGAGAATACTGCTTCATTGACATGCATGTTTATTGTGCCTGCCATCGGTTTGACGGTTTGCTCACCTCGCTTCCATTTTGCTTACTGCAGATTGTCAGAAGGTGACTAGTCGCGCCCGATCTAGGTAAAATCTTCGTCTGATTTTTGGTCCACATGACGATGATCTGTTTTTTTAGGAGTTTCTTCAGGATCCGCTCGTGTGCCAGAGCCGACTCAGGATGCCTTCCTCGACGACGACGAAACAATGAGTAGGTTTTGAATCTTTCGTTGCGCCTATCGGATCGGATTCGATGCCTATATGGCAGTGATGGATTGCTAACCGCTTGATTTGGTGTTTTCTCTGTGGTGTGGCGTGTGTGTTGTTTACAGAGCTTGAAGCGAGTGGAGCTCCGAAGGAGGATCTCAGGGATGAAGGAGGCGTCGGCGACAACCTCAGAAAAGAGGTATGAGACTGCAAATCGCTTTCCCGTTTCTAGGGAGCAGCAAAAACTGAATTTGTTAGTGCTTAAAATTTAGACTGATCTGTTTGATATATCTGCACTGTCAAGGCGGTCTTCTTGGATAGACTCTGGGTGTTTTTGCCTATATGGATTATTCATTGTTATGTGTTATCACAGTTCTAGATGAACTTTGTAGTTTGAAAGGAGATCTGAAATTGCTTAGGGGGCATGTGTAGTTTAATGTATAGTGTGCTACAGACCTAGAAGCAATATGTTAAAAAAAACTATAACTTTCTCATTTTGTGCTTACTTTAGTTATGGGGATGTATATGGCAGTTGATTTTTATGTATTTTCAGTTTTAAATCTTAAGCTTATCTCCTGAACATGCCTGAACAATGTATCATCTATTATGTAATCAGTTTGATGATAGAACTGACTATTGCAGTATAGCTTGTTGGAGCATAACATGGCCTCTTGATTTTATTTATCAAAAATCCTGGTTCGTTGCATGCTTTTATTATCAAAACTCTGCTTTGCCATGTTTTATTCTGAAAGTTATATGAGGTTTTAACCAAACGGGTTTTAAATTTATGAGTAGGCATGTAATGCAGGTAATACTAGAGCTCCGAGCCTCCTCAACTATCAAAGAGGAGGTACAACCTACTATCTCTTGAACTGAGCTGGACCTCTGCTTTGAACTGGCAGCGGCAGGGGACAGGGGGGCGCGCCCGTGCTGGTGCTATCGCTAACGCTCCACCTGGACGGCAGCGATTGGGAGCTGCCTTGGGGTACTACGTGTTGGAGGACAACGGCGTGTAGGTCATGTGCCTGGTGCTAGACATGATGGCGGGGACCAAACCGTCATCCACAACTACTAGCAGCAGAACACAGAAGTCATCTATGACCTCGACAGGACATGCTGGCCTTTGTGCCGGCGCAGTGCGACAAGCTCGCAGCATCACTATAGTGTTTTTGTAGAGAGATAGAATTTGTAGTACTGATCAGGTGAAATGCGCCAATCTGGCAATGGTACTGAACTGAAGCGCGCCAATCTGGCAATGGTACTGAACTGAAGCAACAGTCTTTTTTAATGAAATGTGCTCTCGATTGTAAAGCTAGCCAAAAAGGGCTGCTGGATGAGCGTTGTCCTACCTGGCACCGCCTAGTCACCCTTTAGGCGGCGCGCCCTGGGCGCGCCCCATTCACTAGAATAGTAGCATTCAGCGTTGTGTAGCGCTTGCAGTGATCTATAGAAGGAACATTGACACATGGTTGGATAGCACGCTCCGTCCGACCCATCTGGGGACCGGAGCAAGGATTACTACGGCGTCCTGACTCAACCGCGAGAGAGTACAAGGGCGTCTTTGGTTGCCCGCATGCAGCCCAACCAGGCCCGCGCGGGATGTGTGTGGCCTGTTTGGTTGGCTGGGCTGCATGCGGTTTGAGGCCCGCACGAACCTCAAAGCAGCCCGCAGCCTGGCCCGGCGAAAACTGCCAAATCGGCAGTTTCTCGCGAGCCTGGCCAGGTGCGGCCGCGCTTGTGGGGCAGTTGCATGCCTCGGGCAGCGCGGGAGACGGAGGCGACGTCTTATTACTCGTCCCCCACTCTCCTGTCACCGCCCAGGCGCACTGTTCCCACCGCTCCCTCTCTCCCTCACCGCCCCTCCCTCTCCTCTCCTCTGCTCTGATGGCTCCGCCACGCCCACCACCGCGCCGCCCTCTGATCCCGGTCGACCAGCGCGTCTCCAGCATCCAGGAGCGCTGGCTGGCCGGGCTGCAGAACTCGGGCCGTGACCTGGCCTCGGCGCTGCGGGCGCAGTCCCCCATCTGCTGCCGGCCTCCACGAGCGCCGGTGCCGGCCGATGTGGTGCCGACCGCTCCTGCTCCGCCGCCGATTCCGGACCTGGTGGTCCTGGGCTCGGCGCCGGCACCGTCAACGGAGCCACCCCTTGTTGGGACACCATTGGCCTCGGGGGTTTTCTTGACCCCTGTCCGAGGGTTTTCTCCTGTCGGCGGGGCGCCGTCCTTCTCGACCTCCGGCGTGGCGTTCAGCACGGGGCCGATGCCGCAGGCCGTCGCCGGGGTAGGCTCGTCCTCTGCTCCGCCACCTCTATCGTTTCCGCCGGGATTTTCACCCCGGCCTCGGTTCGCCGCGGCTGCGCGTGCTCCGGTGAGTCAAATCCCCAACAATCTTGCTCCTAGATGTAATTAGCGGCTAATTTTTTAGGCATGTGCTAGGATTGATAGGATTCTAGCAGATCCGATTGGATGCGATCCCAATCGAATCCAATCGGACTGATCTGTTCTTGTTTTGTACAGTGTGTGTGCTACTGCTTGTGTTCATGCTAGAATGCTAGTAGCTGTGTTACATGCTAGATTCATGTTAATGCTATCATGTTCATGCTAGTGCGAGTGCTACTACATGCTAGATTTGTGCTACATGCTAGTAGCTGTGTTCATGCTAGAATCATGTTCATGTTGAGTGATGAATGCTAGAATCATGTTGACTGATGGCATGCTCATGTTAGGATCATGTCCTTCTTTCATGTTGCATGTTGAAGCTAGGGTTTGTGCCATGAGTGGATGTTATACGTGCATGTAGTACAATGGTCCCAAATCTGCATGGCTGCACATGGGTGCTATTGGCACTTGTTGTTGCTATTTTTAGATATTTCCTTGTTTAGGATAGTGCAGTGATCAGTGCCAGTTGCAGCAAAGAAGACGCCACTGATCAGTGACTTGCCCAACAACAAGGGTCCTAGGCAAATGCCACTTATCAATGACACTTGCTGTTGGGCAAAATGGCACTTACCAATGGCACTTGCTATTGGGCAAGTCACTGATCAGTGTCATTGATCAGTGCCATTTGCACTATAGCAAGTAGATTAGTGCTCTTGCCCAATACCAAGTGCCACTGATCATTGCCATTTGGCCATGAGCACATGCCACTGAACAGTGGCACTTGCTGTTGGGCAAGTCCACTGATCAGTGGCACTTGCTGTTGGGCAAGTCCACTTATCAGTGGCACTTGCTGTTGGGCAAGTCCACTGATCAGTGGCATTTGCTTGCTTGCTTGCTTGCTTGCTTGCTTTGTTTGATACTAATACTTGTCATGTTGCCTGACAAGATACTGAAGACTGACTGGGATGTGGCGGGTGGAGGAGTTCAGGTCGTGGCCGGAGCTGAGAGCGCCGAGGATCTCATCCCCACGAACAGGTGGCTTAGGACAGTGGACCTTCCTGGCAGGATCGCCTTCATGAGTGTGCCTCGTTCGAGGGGACGATCTCTGAGGCAGGGCCACGAGGAGGGGGCCAGGGAGCCGATGAGATTCTACGCACAGATCAAGGACAACGAGGACCTCGCCATGCTCGTCGTCCCTCCCAAGTTCGTGGAGGTGATGAACACCTGGCTAGTCATCAAGCGACTCCCGCGCGTGGTCAGGCTCTCAGCCAACAAGAGGTGCGTGTTCTGGGTGCAGGTCCAGAACTTCGAGGGCCAGATGGTGCTTGGCCGGGGGTGGAACTACTTCTGCCGCTGCCACAAGATCGTCCCCGGCGACCTCGTCGTTGTGCGCATCTCCGGACTCGGACTGAAGGTTCAGATCTACAACCACGACTCGTCGGTGATGTGCAAGTACCGTTGCAGCAGACACAACTGCCTTGGTGGCATCGAGCAGGCTATGTAATTAAGTTAAGTCAGGTGTTAGTGGAGAAATTTTAGGGTGTGTGGCGAGACTTGTGTTGGGAACATGTTCATATTTTGGCCAGGTGCAGCACCCTGGCACAGCAGGGAAGGAGGATGCCCTTGCTCTTAATCTAGACTATGCTATCTAGTTAAGTAGTTTGTTGTGTTAAGTTTGCTGTCATTACATTGCTTGCTTTGTTTGATCTTGCTGTTGTGATGTTGCTGTTTGTGCTGATCATGTGTGGTGGTAAGGCCACCACATTTGAATGGGGTGAGCAGAACACAAATGCTGTTTGCAACCAAAGAGCTGAAGTTTGCATCTGCTCACATCTTAAGCACAAATGTAAACAACCAAATAGCAGAGGGTAGGCGCCTCTCGATGCGATGCAGGCAACCAAACAAGTTGCATCTGCTGCATTTGAGGCTGTATTTCAGCAATCAGGCTGGGTTAAGATGGACATATAATACAGGTACTGTTCCAAACAGGGACGTAGCTCCCTTGTAAGCATTGGGGTCAATTGACCTCAATGAAATTAAGAAATTCTTCACTGACTTAGTACCAATCACTGTCTATTTGCAGAAGATGACCCCACTATCATAGACACGATCCTATTAAACATTTTTTTTCTAGCTTCGTCCCTGGTTCCAAACTGCAACCAAACACACCTTAGAGTTTGCATGATCGCGGCGCGCACTCGGGTGGGCGCACATGCCCGTCGTCGGTCCCTGCCAGGAGTTGCGAAACCGCTGCACCACACACGTACGGCCGCGCCCACCAACCGGTCTGGAGTCCGGACACATGGCGCCGCCCGCCGGTTGGTACCGCGCGTACGTGCCCCGTCCCCGTCCATGATCCATCCACCCGGTTCCATCTCTACTACGTACCCATGGATGGATAAGCAAGCCCAACCCCAAGCTATCGGATGCGATGCGAGCTGACGAGCCGTAGCACCATGCAAGCCTTGGTTTTCCGTCGCAGGATGCAGATGCACCCTACCCTAGCCCCGTCCCCTTGTCCCTGGACCAGAAACAAAGAATGACCCCCGCCTGAATCCTCATCCATCCGTGCCTTTGCCTGCCATTTTCGTGCCAAACAACCAAACACGAGATACTGCTAGTACTACTCTCTCCATTTTAAATTACTCGTCGTGGTTTTAATTTAAATTTGAACTAAAACCATAACAAGTAATTTAAAACGGAGGGAGTACATTACTGACGTAGCTGCTACCCTGCACTGTGCCAGGACATGACGGACTTGGAACTGTAGGGGAGCACCGCACCGGGTAGCGCCGGCTGCATAGCGTGCTTCCGAGGCCAGCACGCAGCAAGACGCAAGTGCAGCCATGGACCCACGCGCGAGGAAGGAAGGAAGCTCTGCCTTTGCGCGGGCAGATCATAATATCAAAGCGTTTTTACAATTTTATAAATAGAAAAAAATATTCCTGACATTTTTTCGAAATGTTATACAATGTAGAAAAATGTTTGTGTAACCCAACTAAATGTTTCGTAAAATTCAAAAAAGTGTACGTTACATTTTGATAAAAGTTCACTCATTTCAACAAAAGTTTTTAACACCTTTGGTAGACTAATTATCCAATGCATAAAAATGTTTTCATAGTAAAAAATAGTTTCAGCATGTATTTGAAAATGGTTAACACATATTTGATTTTTTTTCAAAAAACAAGTATTTCCAAACACGCTAATCATCTATTTAAAAATAATAAACACATATAAAAATAGTTTAGGTGTATACAAAAAATGTAAAATTTGTACAAGAAATTAAAACATATATTTGAGAAATTATAATCATGCATTTTTAGAAATTTAATAAATAGAAAAAAAATGAAAATTCGGATGTACACAAAAAAGTACAATGTGTATGAAAAATAAGGTGTATTTACAAAAAGGGAAAAGAAACTGAGAAAACAAGGAAAACTAGTGAAAACCAAAGAGAAGGAGTTTGCGTGATCGCGGCGCGCACTCGCCTGGGCGCACATGCCCGTCGTCGGCCCTGCCGGGTGTTGCGAAACCGGTTGCACCACGCACGTACGACGCACGGCCATGCCCACCGACCGGTCTAGACACGCGCGCACGTCCCCCGTCCCCGTCCATGATCCGTCCACTGCCCATGGACGGATAAGCCTTCGCTTTCCGTCGCATGATGCACCCTCGTCCCGTCGTCCCGTCCACTCGTCCTACACCAGAAGCAAAGAAAAGAGAGCACACCCACCCTGAAACCCGATCCATCTGCGTGCCAAACCACACGAGAGAATTGCCGGCACACCACTGACGTATAGTAGGCACCTCTTCAGGTACCCTGCACCAGGACGGTACCGCCGCGCCGCCTGCTTCCCAGAGCGGCAACACGGACGGAAGTGCAGCCACGGCCCCACGCTCAAGGGTTTACAGCCTGTTCCTCCACCAACTCCGGAAGCTTGGCCTTTGCGCGGGCAGATCCAGCATCTCGCGTCATCGCACTTTCTCCTCCTCCTCAAGCAAATCATCGGTGCCCATGCATCTTGATTCTTGACCAGGGGAGGCGAACCGTGCCCCCTTGCGTCTCATCTCAACACGCCAAAGCAAGTCGAAAAGGGGAAAGAGGAATGGCCATCTATGCCCCGAATGCTCCCGTAACTTGCCCATCATCAAAAGGAGGAGGATGCTCGTCGGAGGATTGCGCCGGAAGCTATGCCCGGATCGGGGCTTGCCGCCGCCCCACCTCAAAGCAAAAACACCTCTGAGCTCTACCCAGCCATGTGACCCAAGGAACAAGTATTAACACATCAAGTAAAAGAAGGCAGCGCATCTATAATTAGTTCGCAGATTTACGCAAAGAATTGACACTACATTGGGAGCCAAAAAGGGAAGATTACTGGACCGTCTATTTATCAGGTGCCCGAAATAACGTTTTCATCAGTCATTTTATTTCCTGACTTTGGCCTCCATCATGCCGCAGACTGTCCATCTTCTCCGTCCCCATCTTCAGTTCCTCCTCCCCCTCAGCCCCCCCCCCCCCCCTTTTTTTTTTTTTTTTTTTCCCCCCCCCCTTTTTCCCCCCCCCCCTCCCCTCAGAACCTTCCCTCGCCGCCCCGGCCACCCCTCTAAGCCCTGCACCACCGGAGAAAATCTTCGATAGATCCCCTGCACCCCCACCCCTAAGATAGATAACGGGTAGTGAATCCGCCCTAGTGAGACCCTGGCTTCCCACTAAGATAGATGGTGGGGCCATGGTTTTCTCCGGCGAGGTCCATCTTCTCCTGCGAGATCGGGATGGACTAGAATATGTGACTTTGCGAATAAAATTTCCACGCACCTGAGATATAGCAAAACTGAAGATTATTTCAAAAACATGTGTAAGGGAAAAGTCAACGATGTCGTGCACGACCATCGAGGCTATAGAAAACTTCGTACAGTTCCGGCCGACACACGGCAAATCAAAACCCAGGATATCAAGCAAAACGTTGTGAAATTGAAGAAAGAAAATTAACGAAGTAGTGTTTTGTTCGTGCTGCACGACGATGATAGTTAAGGCAGCATCCATACAAAATGAGCAAGCAAGCAAACAAAGCGGCGGTCAGCTCACAGACACATTCGACCGGGTCGTCGGTTCGGTTCACTCATCTGTGATGATTTGAGGACGTCCGTCGTGGACCAGACTACCAGAGAGCTTCGGCAAATCAGCAGAGATCAGGCCGGCCAACGCCGTTCACCTTCACCGGGAGTATATACCGTGGGGCGAGCGGGAGCCGGCGGTGGTGGAGAAATCGGAGCTGGTCACCGGGATGGAGATGGACAGCTTGGTGGCCGAGAAGGCCTCATTGTTGTGGTTGGAGTCATGGTCCTGCAGCTCCGGCCACGAGTCCCTGTCCTTGGGCCACTCGTCGAAGAAGGGCCGCAGCGTCTGGTTCTCCTGCTTCACCGCCGACTCGTCGTCGTCGAAGCCGCCGCCCACGCCGAAGAAGGACAGCGGCTCCCTCTCCGTCTTGGCCAGCGAGCAGATCGCGCTCTGGTCCAGGTCGCTCAGGGTGCTCAGCATGGGGTAGCTCGAGAGTGAGAAGGACGAGTTCTGGGCCGGCAGCAGGCGCCATGAGTAGTTGTCCATGGCGGTGTCCATGGCCGCACTGATGAACTGGTTGTGCTCCTCCATCGCCGAAGTCCTAAACCCATAGGCAGAATACCTGAATTGCACGAGTCAGATTTGCAGCATAGTGATTAATAACAAATGCAAACATCTCCTCACTGTACTGAAGTTCTATTGCTGAAACTTATTGGACAGCAATGATCTAGGATATGTATACAGTAGGCTTCACGTTATCTCTAAACGTGGAACCCATTTCTTGGCTACTAGACAAAACAAAAGGGACATGCTACTATACGAGCAATTGTTGCTGCACATTTTTAAAGCAGGAGCTCCTGACAGGAGAAAAACAAAAGTAGGAAGCCAGACATCTAAGCAAACATGATTGGCAGCAACGCAGCATCATGCATGTGTTGGCTGCCCCGCAGGTAGGTAACCCTACTACTACAATGACAGGGCTTCGGTAAAGGGACACTGCTGGTAACTCATCACAAAGTTCTGATGAAGCAAACCCCAGAAATAAAAGCTCGAGGATGGATGGATGGATGGGCAAAAGGTCATGGGCTTCCATAATCATGCTAGCCTTTTCAGATGGTTTCAGGTGTAGGGAAAGGCAGGAACTGGTAAGTTTTGCTGCAGCAGAACTGACATTATTTTCTAGCCCAGCCCCAAACATGGAAAACAAACATGGGTCAGCAGAATAAAAGATAAGCAGCAAGCAGCAGGGGCTAGGTCTGAACATAAAACGCAGATACAGTTTCATCTGTTGCACGCAGAGTATGCGTGTGAATCTAGTTTAGAAGAACGCTCTGCTCTGAACTTGCATCAGAGCAGAGCACCACTCTGTTTCGCAATCTTCTCAGGCTAAAATCTGCCCCACAAAGCATGGCCAGATACTGCAAAGCAATTACCTAAGCGAGCACAGATCATGCTACTAACGGTGTCAGAAGAGCACTAGTGCTAGTCTGATCAACACAGGCTCTGCCTGTCTACTGATGCAATCAAGCACAAAAATGGGAACACCACATGTTATCGGCCCTGACACCAACCACTAGGTAAAGAAAAACTAATCGGCACGGCAGCAGAGCATGCAGAAGATAAAAACGGCAGGTGATCAGCACGACGGCAGAGCATGCAGAGAAGGTTAATGGAGATCACCTGAAATCTTTGTTCCCGGCGGCGCCAGCGGTCGCGTAAGGCGCAGCAGCATTATCCATGTGCAGCTGAGCAGTAGACCCCAGGGCGAAGGAGCCGGGCGCGCCGGCGCCAGTGGCGATCGCCGGGTACGGCGAGTGGCCGTGGAACGCGGCGGCGGGGCCGTGCTGCTGCAGCTGCTGGGAGTGGGAGACGAGCTGCGTTTCCACAGGCTTTCTTGAACGGTTGCGGCCGCGGTGCATGTGGCGCTCGCAGTACTTGGAGTCCTGGGCGGCCTCCTTGGAGCACCGCCACTTCTTGCCGTCCGTCCGCCGGCACCGCCCCGGCTCCGGATCCAGCTTCTTCCCGAAGTAGGACCCGTACCCAACTGCAAGCAAATTAAGAAAACCCAGGTCAACAATGATGCGACGATGCTCCATACATCTGCACGTACGTCTGTGTCGGTGCTCATCCGGACGCAAGATCAAATCGCGCCGCCGGCCGGACGGAGACGGCGTGCAGCACGAGAGCCGTCGCGGTCGGCCGTCCTGGATCTATCTGCCCATCCAACCAATCATTCATTTACCCCGCCGGAAGGAACGAGGTATATGTGAAATTATTTCCGGGGAAAGGAGGAAGTGCGCGCGATCTACAGTGCAGCGCTTGATTATTGATCTTTTTTCTCGGGAGTCCATGTGAGGGTGGATCGCTGAAATCGCCCGTGGCAGGACCAGCCACGGCAGTGAGCGAGTGAATGCGTGGGTAAGGCTCCCAACAACCAGACAGGAATAACCCCCATGACAAGGAAGCACCAATAAACTACTAACCCAACCCACCTCCTCTACTTTTCGCTTCGTTCTTAGCCTGGGCCAAGCAAGCCTAGTGCCATCTAATCAAATCAAACCCACATGAGGATGAGGCTTCTTGAATCCAAATAAATTAAAAGACCCACCAAGAAGACAGGAGATGCTAGATGGTAGTAGGAGTAGGTGGTAGGAGCAAATCTTGAACAGGGCACGGGGCTTCTTGGATTAGAATAATGAGACCTTTGCGCGACCAAATCCGGGGGAGGATTAACAAATGACCGGAGCAATTAACAAAGAGACGAGCTAGGAGGTCGAGTACACCTGAAATCTCTCGATCCCAATAAACAAGCCGAGCAAATCGCACGGGGGAATGCAAAAGCGTGTAGATAGAAGGTGGTAGGAGGAGGAGGAGGAATCTATGGGGGGGCACGTACGGGCGTGGTGGTGGTAGAAGCGCGAGGCGAGGGAGTCGAAGCCCCGGCGGATGGGGAGGAGGAGATCCGGCGGGACGGGCACGCCGGCGACGAGGTACTTGTAGATGAGCGCCTGCTGCTCCAGCTCCTCGTACTGCGCCGCCGTGAAGGTCGCCGGCCTCGCCGCCGCCCACCTCGCGCCGCTCATCGCGTGCTGCTGCTGCTGCTGCTGCTGCGCCGCCTCCTCCCCTGCCCTGCACACACACACACACAAACACGCCGGAGCCGGTCACCGCATTAGCTAACACCTCGAGCTACAGATAGAAGTTGATACAAAGAAAGAAAAGAGGGAGCTGGCCGGCGGGCTTACGAGTAGAGAGGGGAGGAGCGGCAGAAGGGGAAGATGGGGGAGGAGCGGTGGTGGTCGGCTGCCGGCGACAGGGAGGCAAAGGGCATCGCCATATATGCCGCTCTCTCTCTCTCTCTCTCTCTCCTCTGCTGCGGCTGCGGCTGCGGCTGCTGCTTGGCTCCGGTCCGGTCCGGTCCGGCCTCCCCTTTTAATGTGCCGTGCTTTTGCCTTTTACTCCTACTTGCCTGGTGGCGCTGTGCTGTGTGTGTCTCTTTCCCTCGCTGCGCAGGGCAGGGCTCGATCTGCTGCCTGGTGAGAGTGAGACGACGACGAGAAGGGGGGCAGCGGGATGGATATATAGGACTAGGAGCCCTGGTGAAGTGGTGATAGGCGCAGCAGCGGCAGCGCCGTGTGGGGGTGAGGCCGACACGGCAGGGTTCCAGCTTAGAGCAACTCTAGCTAAAAATCTGTACCGTCAAGTTCGTTTGAGGGATCCTCTAAAACGAATTTGCACTGTCAAACCTGGACACGCGGTGGAAACCACCAAGCTGAAGTACGGTAGGGGCAGAGCGAATCTTCGATGGAGTAGTGAAATGCTTTGAGATCGGAAAGAACACCAACAACGAAAGCACTCTACTGGGCAGACACTGACACCGAGAGAGACGAAAACTAGGGAAGCAAATGTGATTAGAGACCCCAGTAGTCCTAGCCGTAAACGATGGATACTAGTGTTGTGTGGCTCGACCCGTGCAGTGATCGCACATCACGACAGAATAGATTAACTAAAAAACGACACTGTAAATTTAAAACGATGTTCGTGCCACAAAAGTTCATCACGGGAGTTCATCGTACATTTAAACATAAAAACATAGATCAAACTAATCTAAACCTAGGGGTGGGCGGCTCATGGCTTGCCGCCGAGGTAGAGCTCCTCCTCCGACCTCCGGAGAGCATTGGTGTACGCATGCTCTTCCTTGGCGGCGGCGAGACGCTCGTCGACGCCTTCTTCTCCGGCCACCACCGCGCGCTGCTCGGCAAGGAGCTCGTCCCTCGTCTCGCGACACCTCTTGGTGTGCGACCAAAGAGCACCGCCAAATATGGAGGATGGGAACTCCAGATGCACTTTAACCGCTATCCGGAAAATATAGCAGTGGAGGAGGATTTTAACGAGATCCCTCTATATTCTTTTACGGGCAAGCCATTTTTAGCAGATCTGCTCGGGCCCGAAAATGTGCAAAACCTGTAAAACGCCCGGAATTATAAGGGGCGGTGAGATTTTAGCAGATCTACTAGAGTTGCTCTTAAGGCACCACGAGCGCCTACGTCGATCGAGGATGTGCTCGCTTCCAAAAGAAAATTTATAAACCTACTTGTGCCTGCTAAGGCCGATTGTCTAGCCTTCAATTTAATCTTCTCGACGAGTCGGTCTAAGCTGAGTCGGGAGTTGTCGGAGATGACCATGTTACGTGATGGAAATATGCCCTAGAGCCCTAGAGGTAATAATAAAATAGTTATTATTATATTTCCTTAATCATGATAAAGGTTTATTATTCATGCTAGAGTTGTATTGACCGGAAACTTAAATACATGTGGATACATAAACAAATATCGTGTCCCTAGTGAGTCTCTACTAGACTAGCTCGTTGATCAAAAATGGTTAAGGTTTTCTAACCATAGACATGAGTTGTCACTTGATGACGAGATCACATCATTAGGAGAATGATGTGATGGACACGACCTATCCGTTAGCTTAGCATATCATCGTTCAGTTTATTGCTATTGCTTTCTTAATGTCAAATACATATTCCTTCGACTATGAGATCATGCAACTCCCAAATACCGGAGGAATACCTTGTGTGCTATCAAACATCGCAACGTAACTGGGTGATCATAAAGATGCTCTACAGGTATCTCCGAAGGTGTCTATTGAGTTGGCATGGATCGAGATTAGGATTTGTCACTCCGTGTATCGGAGAGGTATCTCTGGGCCCTCTCAGCAATAAACATCACAATGAGCTTGCAAGCAAAATGACTAAGGAGTTAGTTACGAGATGTTGCATTACGGAATGAGTAAAGAGACTTGCCAGTAATGAGATTGAACTAGGTATGGAGATACCGACGATGGAATCTCGGGCAAGTAACAAACCGACAGACAAAGGGAATCACGTATGTTGTCATAATGGTTCGACCGATAAAGATCTTCATAGAATATGTGGGAATCAATATGGGCATCTAGGTTTCGCTACTGGTTATTGACCGGAGAGGTGTCTCGGTCATGTCTACATAGTTCTTGAACCCGTAGGATCCGCACGCTTAACGTTCGTTGACGATATAGTATTATACGAGTCATGTGATTTGGTGAACGAATGTTGTTCGGAGTCCCGGATGAGATCACAGACATGACGAGGAGCTCCGGAATAGTCCGAAGATAAAGATCGATATATAGGACGATAATATTTGGACATCGGAAGAGTTTCGGGAGGTACCCAGTAGTCGTCGGATCACCGAAAGGTCATCTCGTGTTAGTTTGAAACCGATTCAAATTCAAATTCAAAATCAAGCAAACAATAAATTTTTTCAAATATTAAAACTAAAATGTTTGGAGTGAACCAAATATTGCATAGGTAATTAGGGTGGAGAGACCACATTTTTATGAAATAATTAAATGCTCTTGAATAAATAAAATAGCATGAAAAACATTTAGTTAAATACCTTTTATACTTTATAGAATTTTAAACTAATTTATTTGGGGTTTAAACTTTTGTGGCCATGGTGTAATTCATAATAACTAATTTAGGTATTGATAATATATTTTACAAAACTAAAATAAATTGATGAAGCTAATAAAACAGAAAAGAAATAAAAAGGAAAACAAATAAAAAGGCAAAGGCCACCCCCCCCCGCTTTTTTCCCATTGGGCCTCTTGGCCCAGTCGGCTCCGTCCACCAGGCCGGCCCAGCTCGCCACCCCTCACTCCCCTTATCCCACCCCGACGGAAACCCTAACCCCTCACCGCCCCACTCGCCCCTTCCACTCCCCCACGTCTCTCCTCCACCTCCCATCGATCCCGATCTGGATCGGAAAAAGGGGGGCTCGGACCACGCCGCCGCCGCCTAGGACCACCTCGTCGGCGCCTCCTCTCCCCCGACACCCAAGACGTCGCGACCTCGCCGACCTGCCTCCTCCTCCTCGTCGGCCTGCACCTCGTCACCACGTCGCCGTTGTCTCCATCTCCTCCTCACGCCCCATTGCCCCAGACCCTACGACCCCGGCGAGGCCACAACCTCCGCCCCCTCCTCTTTGTCTCTCTTGCGCGCCCGCTGTCCCCGTGCGCTGATGCCTGCCGCGTTGCTGCTCGCCGCGGCCGGCGCCTCCCCTACAGCCGCCTCCCCGCGCACTCGCCCCTGCCCGCCTGCGGCAGGGCCGCGCTAGCCCCGCGTGCCCCGGCCACCTTCCGTTCGCCCGCGCTTCGGCAGGTCCCCGCGCGCGCGCTCTGCCTGCTACCCTGCCCCCGCCTGCTCCGCTGCATTTCCCCTCCTCGCCCGCTTCCGTAGCTGCCGCCGCGCCCCCACACACGCCACCGCAACCGCCGTCCGCTCGCGCGCTACTGTGCCGCGCTCGTCGCCGCCCCATGCCCGGTGCCGCTCGGGCTCCCTCCGCCCGCTGCCTCCGCCGCCTTCTGAAGGAAATATGCCCTAGAGGCAATAATAAAGTTATTATTTATTTCCTTATATCATGATAAATGTTTATTATTCATGCTAGAATTGTATTAACCGGAAACATAATACATGTGTGAATACATAGACAAACTTGGTGTCACTAGTATGCCTCTACTTGACTAGCTCGTTAATCAAAGATGGTTATGTTTCCTAACCATGAACAAAGAGTTGTTATTTGATTAACGGGATCACATCATTAGGTGAATGATCTGATTGACATGACCCATTCCATTAGCTTAGCACCCGATCGTTTAGTATGTTGCTATTGCTTTCTTCATGACTTATACATGTTCCTATGACTATGAGATTATGCAACTCCCGTTTGCCGGAGGAACACTTTGTGTGCTACCAAACGTCACAACGTAAATGGGTGATTATAAAGGAGCTCTACAGGTGTCTCCAAAGGTAGATGTTGGGTTGGCGTATTTCGAGATTAGGATTTGTCACTCCGATTGTCGGAGAGGTATCTCTGGGCCCTCTCGGTAATGCACATCACATAAGCCTTGCAAGCATTGCGACTAATGAGTTAGTTGCGAGATGATGTATTACACAACGAGTAAAGAGACTTGCCGGTAACGAGATTGAACTAGGTATTGGATACCGACGATCGAATCTCGGGCAAGTAACATGCCGATGACAAAGGGAACAACGTATGATGTTATGCGGTCCGACCGATAAAGATCTTCGTAGAATATGTAGGAGCCAATATGGGCATCCAGGTCCCGCTATTGGTTATTGACCGGAGATATGTCTCAGTCATGTCTACATTGTTCTCGAACCGTAGGGTCCGCACGCTTAACGTTACGATGACAGTTATTATGAGTTTATGCATTTTGATGTACTAAAGTTAGTTCGGAGTCCCGGATGTGATCATGGACATGACGAGGAGTCTCGAAATGGTCGAGACATAAAGATGGATATATTGGATGACTATATTCGGACACCGGAAGCGTTCCGGATTAGTATCGGATAAAACCGGAGCACCGGGGGGTTACCGGAACCCCCCGGGGGGTTAATGGGCCTCATGGGCCTAATGTGGAGAAGAGGAAGGGGCTGCCAGGGCAGGCCGCGCACCCCCTCTCCCCCTAGTCCGAATTGGACAAGGAGGGAGGGGCGGCGCCCCCCTTTCCTATTCTCCCTCCACCTCTCCTAGTTGGACAAGGAAAAGGGGAGGGGAGTCCTACTCCCACCTCCTGCGCGCCTCCATAGGGCCGGCCGCACCCCCCCCTTGGATCCTTTATATACGGGGGCAGGGGGCACCCCTAGACACACAAGTTGATCCACGTGATCGTTCCTTAGCCGTGTGCGGTGCCCCCTGCCACCATATTCCACCTCGATCATATCGTTGTAGTGCTTAGGCGAAGCCCTGCGTCGGTAGAACATCATCATCGTCACCACGCCGTTGTGCTGACAGAACTCATCCCCGAAGCTTTGCTGGATCGGAGCCCGGGGAGCGTCATCGAGCTGTATGTGTGCTAAGAACTCGGAGGTGCCGGAGTAACGGTGCTTGGATCGGTCGGATCAGGAAGACGTACGACTACTTCCTCTACGTTGCGTCAACACTTTCGTTGCGGTCTACGAGGGTATGTAGACAACACTCTCCTCTCTTGTTGCTATGCATCACCATGATCTTGCGTGTGCGTAGGAAAACTATTGAAATTACTACGAAACCCAATAGTGGCATCCGAGCCTAGGTTTTATGGTTTGATATTATTTGTACGAGTAGAACACAAGCGAGTTGTGGGCGATATAAGTCATACTGCCTACCAGCATGTCATACTTTGGTTCGGCGGTATTGTTGGATGAAGCGGCCCGGACCAACATTACGCGTACGCTTACGCGAGACCGGTTCTCCCGACGTGCTTTGCACAGAGGTGGCTCGCGGGTGACTGTTTCTCCAACTTTAGTTGAATCGAGTGTGGCTACGCCCGGTCCTTGCGAAGGTTAAAATGGCATCAACTTGACAAACTATCGTTGTGGTTTTGATGCGTAGGTGAGATTGGTTCTTGCTTAAGCCCGTAGCAGCCACGTAAAACTTGCAACAACAAAGTAGAGGACGTCTAACTTGTTTTTGCAGGGCATGTTGTGATGTGATATGGTCAAGACATGATTACTAAATTATTATTGTATGAGATGATCATGTTTTGTAACCGAGTTATCGGCAACTGGCAGGAGCCATATGGTTGTCGCTTTATTGTATGCAATGCAATCGCGCTGTAATGCTTTACTTTATCACTAAGCGGTAGCGATAGTCGTGGAAGCATAAGATTGGCGAGACGACAACGATGCTACGATGGAGATCAAGGTGTCGCGCCGGTGACGATGGTGATCACGACGATGCTTCAAATATGGAGATCACAAGCACAAGATGATGATGGCCATATCATATCACTTATATTGATTGCATGTGATGTTTATCTTTTTATGCATCTTATCTTGCTTTGATTGACGGTAGCATTATAAGATGATCTCTCACTAATTATCATGAAGTGTTCTCCCTGAGTATGCACCGTTGCGAAAGTTCTTCGTGCTGAGACACCACGTGATGATCGGGTGTGATAGGCTCTATGTTCAAATACAACGGGTGCAAATCAGTTGCACACGCGGAATACTCAGGTTATACTTGACGAGCCAAGCATATACAGATATGGCCTCGGAACACGGAGACCGAATGGTCGAGCGTGAATCATATAGTAGATATGATCAACATAGTGATGTTCACCAATGAAACTACTCCATCCTCACGTGATGATCGGAACATGGGTTTAGTTGAATTTGGATCACTGTGATCACTTAGAGGATAGAGGATGTCTATCTAAGTGGGAGTTCTTTAATATTGATTATTGAACTTAAATTTATCATGAAACTTAGTACCTGATAGTATTTGCTTGTTTATGTTTGATTGTAGATAGATGGCTCGTGCTGTTGTTCCGTTTGAATTTTAATGCGTTCCTTGAAAACAAGGTTGAAAGATGATGGTAGCAATTAACAGACTGGGTCCGTAACTTGAGGATTTATCCTCATTGCTGCACAGAAGAATTACGTCCTGAAAGCACCGCTGTGTGCCAGGCCTGCTGCTGGAGCAACACCAGATGTTATGAACATCTGGCAGAGCAAAGCTGATGACTACTCGATAGTTCAGTGTGCCATGCTTTACGGCTTAGAATCGGGACTTCAACACGTTTTGAACGTCATGGAGCATATGAGATGTTCCATGAGTTGAATTTAATATTTCAAGCAAATGCCCGGATTGAGAGATATGAAGTCTCCAATAGTTCTATAGCTGCAAGATGGAGGAGAACAGTTCTGTCAGTGAGCATATACTCAAAATGTCTGGGTATAATAATCACTTGATTCAATTGGGAGTTAATCTTCGATGATTGCGTCATTGACAGAATTCTCCAATCACTGCCACCAAGCTACAGAGCTTCGTGATGAACTATAATATGCAAGGGATGAATAAGACTATTACCGAGCTCTTCGCAATGCAGAAAGCCGCGGAGGTAGAAATCAAAGAAGGAGCATCAAGTGTTGATGGTCAACAAGACCACTAGTTTCAAGAAAAAGGGCAAAGGGAAGAAGAAGGGGAACTTCAAGAAGAACGCAAGCAAGTTGCTGCTCAAGAGAAGAAACCCAAGTCTGGACCTAAGCCTGAAACTGAGTGCTTCTACTGCAAGCTGACTAGTCACTGGAAGCGGAACTGCCCCAAGTATTTGGCGGATAAGAAGGATGGCAAGGGGAACAAAGGTATATGTGATATACATGTTATTGATGTGTACCTTACTAATGCTCGCAGTAGCACCTGGGTATTTGATACTGGTTCTGTTGCTAATATTTGCAACTCGAAACAAGGACTACGGATTAAGCGAAGATTGACTAAGGACTGAGGTGACGATGCGTGTGGGAAATGGTTCCAAAGTCGATGTGATCGCGGTCGACACGCTACCTCTACATCTACCTTCGGGATTAGTATTAGACCTAAGTTATTTGGTGCCAGCGTTGAGCATGAACATTATATCTGAATCTTGGTTAATGCGAGACGGTTATTCATTTAAATCAGAGAATAATGGTTGTTCTATTTATATGAGTAATATCTTTTATGGTCATGCACCCTTGAAGAGTGGTCTATTCTTATTGAATCTCGATAGTAGTGATACACATATTCATAATGTTGAAGCCAAAAGATGCAGAGTTGATAATGATGGTGCAACTTATTTGTGGCACTGCCGTTTATGTCATATTGGTGTAAAGCGCATCAAGAAACTCCATACTGATGGACTTTTGGAACCACTTGATTATGAATCACTTGGTACTTGCGAACCGTGCCTCATGGGCAAGATGACTAAAACACCGTTCTCCGATACTATGGAGAGAGCAATAGATTTGTTGGAAATTATACATACAGATGTATGTGGTCCGATGAATATTGAGGCTCGTGGCGGATATCATTATTTTCTCACCTTCACAGATGACTTAAGCAGATATGGGTATATCTACTTAATGAAACATAAGTCCTGAAACATTTGAAAAGTTCAAAGAATTTCAGAGTGAAGTTGAAAATCATCGTAACAAGAAAATAAAGTTTCTATGATCTGATCGTGGAGGAGAATATTTGAGTTACGAGTTTGGTGTACATTTGAAAATTATGGAATAGTTTCGCAACTCACGCCACCCGGAACACCACAGCGTAATGGTGTGTCCGAACGTCGTAATCGTACTTTACTAGATATGGTGCGATCTATGATGTCTCTTACTGATTTACCGCTATCGTTTTGGGGATACGCTCTAGAGACGGCCGCATTCACGTTAAATAGGGCACCATCAAAATCCGTTGAGACGACGCCTTATGAACTGTGGTTTGGCAAGAAACCAAAGTTGTCGTTTCTGAAAGTTTGGGGCTGCGATGCTTATGTGAAAAAGCTTCAACCTGATAAGCTCGAACCCAAATCGGAGAAATGTGTCTTCATAGGATATCCAAAGGAAACTATTGGATACACCTTCTATCACAGATCCGAAGGCAAGACTTTTGTTGCTAAATTCGGAAACTTTCTGGAGAAGGAGTTTCTCTCGAAAGAAGTGAGTGGGAGGAAAGTAGAACTTGACGAGGTAACTGTACCTGCTCCCTTATTGGAAAGTAGTACATCACAGAAAACTGTTTCAGTGACACCTACACCAGTTAGTGAGGAAGCTAATGATGATGATCATGAAACTTCAGATCAAGATACTACTGAACCTCGTAGATCAACCAGAGTAAGATCCGCGCCAGAGTGGTACGGTAATCCTGTTCTGGAAGTCATGCTACTAGATCATGATGAACCTACGAACTATGAAGAAGCGATGGTGAGCCCAGATTCCGCAAAATGGCTTGAAGCCATGAAATCTGAGATGGGATCCATGTATGAGAACAAAGTATGGACTTTGGTTGACTTGCCCGATGATCGGCAAGCAATTGAGAATAAATGGATCTTCAAGAAGAAGACTGACGCTGACGGTAATATTACTGTCTACAAAGCTCGACTTGTCGCAAAAGGTTTTCGGGAAGTTCAAGGGATTGACTACGATGAGACCTTCTCACCCGTAGCGATGCTTAAGTCTGTCCGAATCATGTTAGCAATTGCCGCATTTTATGATTATGAAATTTGGCAGATGGATGTCAAAACTGCATTCCTGAATGGATTTCTGGAAGAAGAGTTGTATATGATGCAACCGGAAGGTTTTGTCGATCCAAAGGGAGCTAACAAAGTGTGCAAGCTCCAGCGATCCATTTATGGACTGGTGCAAGCCTCTCGGAGTTGGAATAAACGTTTTGATAGTGTGATCAAAGCATTTGGTTTTATACAGACTTTCGGAGAAGCCTGTATTTACAAGAAAGTGAGCGGGAGCTCTGTAGCATTTCTGATATTATATGTGGATGACATATTACTGATTGGAAATGATATAGAATTTCTGGATAGCATAAAGGGATACTTGAATAAGAGTTTTTCAATGAAAGACCTCGGTGAAGCTGCTTACATATTAGGCATAAAGATCTATAGAGATAGATCAAAACGCTTAATTGGACTTTCACAAAGCACATACCTTGACAAGATTTTGAAAAAGTTCAAAATGCATAAAGCAAAGAAAGGGTTCTTGCCTGTGTTACAAGGTGTGAAGTTGAGTCAGACTCAATGTCCGACCATTGCAGAAGATAGAGAGAAAATGAAAGATGTTCCCTATGCTTCAGCCATAGGCTCTATCATGTATGCAATGCTGTGTACCAGACCTGATGTGTGCCTTGCCATAAGCTTAGCAGGGAGGTACCAAAGTAATCCAGGAGTGGATCACTGGACAGCGGTCAAGAACATTCTGAAATATCTGAAAAGGACTAAGGATATGTTTCTCGTATATGGAGGTGACAAAGAGCTCATCGTAAAAGGTTACGTTGATGCAAGTTTTGACACTGATCCGGACGATTCTAAATCGCAGACCGGATACATATTTATATTAAACGGTGGAGCTGTCAGTTGGTGCAGTTCTAAACAAAGCGTCGTAGCGGGATCTACATATGAAGCTGAGTACATAGCTGCTTCACGTGCCGCCAGGCTTGCAGAGCCATCTCATCATCGTGCGTGGAGTGAGCACAACTTCACCCAAAAGAGGCGGATGTGGATGCTTCTTTCACAATCACACACAAGCTCCAAGATCTCCTCGCGCGCAGCGCAGGCTCGCAGAGGCGTACGTACACAAGAAAAAAGCCCACGGAGACGGAGACGGCAGGTTGCGCCTGCCTGACACAATGCAACTTTCCGTTGCCTTACGGCTGATGCAAAGGGTTAAAGCTAAGCTCCTCCGCTTTTCATCTGCTTTGATGTGGTTCCATGCTTTGCGTTCCAGGAATGAACATGTGTAGGAACAGGGTCCCTCTACCGCCCACGCCGCATGGGTCCGTTCTGGCCATCTTGCCCTGCTTCCTCCACATTTTCTTCAATGTTGTTGCTACATACGCGACAGAACAGAATGCCGATGTGGATTTTTTTCAGTGCGAAGAGCGAGACAATCTAGACAGAGCAGAGCTGAAACGCAGATGTCTTGGGCGCGGCAGAGATACTACATGGCAAACAAACACAGGCAAAGCCTGAAGAAACGAACCGCGTGCCTGCCTTGCATGGATGGATGCATGCATGAAGCCATGAATGAATGGGGACGGGGGGCTGCTGGAACGAATAACTTTTCGCTCATCAGCAAAATATCTGCATCTACGTTGCACCGCAACAGGATAAGTGAACAGCGGGGAGGGATAGCTCGTGGTTTTGGGATAGGAAGGAGCACAGGAATGTGGTGGCGATGGGCCATCCGTAGGCCACCTCACCGCCGGATGAGGGCACCTGTACGCGGCGAGCATCATGGGATGAGCGACTGTCCCTGCCGCTGCGTAGGTGTCCGGCTGGCTCCGGTTCGGCTTTGCTGCACAGCTGGTGCACGTGATGGGCGGCCAGGAGGCATGCCGCTTCCCCTCCATCACCCAATCTTAGCTGTACATGTTGATAAGTGATGTAATCAATGAGTCAACTTTATGCTCAAAGTGTTCTTCACTCCTGCTCTGATCGGGGTCTGAATTTGAAATTTTGAGCTAGGTTTGGTCACGTAGTACCATGATCTTGTATAGACCGTACTTTGCATGTCCACATGCAATGCGAGGACGCCATCCTAATTCCCGAATATGTCTTGTCACCAAGACACCAAGTCGTTGGTTGCACACAGCAACATCATCAATACATCCAGTCATCCACATCTCTCGTACAACAGTTCCATTTCCTCCTCCATTGACAACATTGTGGGTGTTCCCTTTCTCACTACATGAGCTCTGAAAGCTCCAGTACATCGTTTGTGGCATCGAACCCACTTTGTTGACTTGTCGCGGGGGAAGGGGGGGCACAAGTTTCCACGGGCAGTTGGCCCGTTAAATCCCTGCACTGTTGCGGTACACGGAACAACATAATTTTACCCTTTTATCGATCTCGCCAGCTGTTTCCCCCAGAGGCAGGACCCACGTTTACACTTCACATAGCGAGAGCACTACTCCGCGGGTCCCATGGCTATGACCTTGTTGAGCTTGAGAATGGACCGTTGCTTGATGAACAGCAAGAACGTCACCCCATCACATGTTCACAAGTCAAGTCGCGGTGACCGGATCACAGTGCCATGACTCCGGTTAGTTACTTTCGATCGCCCTCCATGCACAAGAAGTCACAGCACTTCATGCATGCTCTACCTATGTGCACGTATCGATCTTTTCTGCCCCAGCACCCGGCAAGAAGTGACCGCGGCCGCCGTCGAGGCCACTGCACGATGACATGGCTTGCCCGTTGGCCTGTCGACCTCGGCGGCACTGTGCGCGAGAGCGCCCAACCGGCAGCGGCGTCGTGCATGCGGCTGGCTGGCGCGTCCAGGGTACGTACGTGGATGGTGGTTGGCGGCGAGGCCAAGCGAAAATCTCCCATTCCCATGGCAATAATGCAAAGGTCGGGTACATACGTGGACCGGTGGACGACGTCTTTTGCGGCGCGGGGTGTGGTGTGCCGGTGGGTGCGACTGCGAGAGCGAGAGCGAGAGCCCACGTGAGGACGCGCTAAAAGTCGAGTTGGTTGGCCCGATCTCGGGCCGTGTTTGGAGTTGGTGCCGGGTAGGGCAGGGTTTACTTCGTCCGGTGGTATCGGACGTGGTACGGGGATGGGAGTGGAGGCCGGTGCGCGTGTCCCCGGCCGGCCAGCCGTCGTGGTGACCACCCAGGCTATACGGCCGCGGCAGCGCATGCGCCGACAATCTGTCATTGGACTCCAAACCCGTACAGCCCGTATTCAAAAGGGGAAAACATAACATACTTTGGATTGCAACCTTGTAATGACCCTGTTTGGATCCATGGGTTAGAGTTAGTCTGAGTTAGTTTGTACTCAACTAACTCAAAAGTATCCAAACAGAAGGGTTAGTTTGGGTCAGATGCATCTAATCCATCTAAAAAATCTAACCCATTCAAGAGGTGTTTATTTGGGTTAGTTCTTTTTGGGATCATTAAAAAACACATTTTTTTCTCTCGCTTTTCCCGTAGCAGATCCCTCTCCATTTTCTGAAAGCTTCTCGTCCTTTTCCTCCTCCCTCTCGCATCGCCCGTGAAGGCGCCTCGCCGTATCCGCGCTTTATTTAACCCTGCCATCCAAACACCTCTTTGGCTAGAGTTAGTTTAGGGTTAGTTCGGCCATTGGCGAGCAGGTGCATACTAGTACTGCTCTTTATGAGTTTGCAGGCTTGCTTCAGAAAATTTCGGTCGCTTCAAAAGAGTTTGCATCGGCGAGCAGGTGCAGCCGCCTCGCATGCAATGGTCCTTTGCCTGCGTCGCTGGCACCGCAGCGCGCGCACGGCGGCCGAGCCAGCTGCCAGCGATGTCCCGGCGCGGACCAAACTGACGCGCGGTACTCCTGTACGAGCAGAAAGCTTTTGAACTCAGACACAAGCGTAGGCCAAACCAAAGGCTGCGTACCACGCGAGACGTCACCCCCATTCATCTCCCCTCACCACCCCACACGCGACGTTTCCTGCCAGGCTCCTGCTTCAAGAAACCAGAAGAAAAGATGTCGCGAACCAGGCCTCCTCTCGTTGGCTTGCTGCCACCCCCAGCCACCTGAAGAATGGAGTAATTTTCAGAGTCAACCACTCCGTATATTGCCGAACCACTTTGGGGTGGCCTGGATGTGCAATGATTCGTGTATCTCTCGACGTGCATACGTGCTACCTGAGGTGGCGTCCAAGCGAGCTGCGCCGTACGCGCACTTAAAACCGTGTGCCGGCCATGTGCGAGGATCACAGTATAAATCAATCACAAAGCCCGGGACACCAGCAAGATAAGACTTGCCCTGGCGCTGGGTGTGTTTGAATCATCTCATCTCATCTCATGAGGCCGGCCTGTCCAAACGAAGATCTACATGAACGCGGGGTCCCAGGCCCTGCCCGCGTCACAGTAATGCAAGGGGCTGCGGGTCGCCGGCGTACTGTACGTACGTCCAGTCAGTCGGCCGGCCGCAGTCGGGTAACTAAGGCCAACTCCACCGCGCAACCCTATCCTATCCGCCCCGTTTGTTTGGGGTAAAACGGATAAAGGAGACGGCTCAGCGCGCGACGGCCCGGACCCATCTTGTTCGTTTTGTGTCCGGGCCGACCCATTTCGAGCGCAAACTTGCTTCGGGTTTGGGTCGCGGCGGATACCAAACGGACGCGCGCTCGTCCGCGTCGGGGCCGCGTGGTAGGCGGCCACCTACCTCCCATCCGCCCATATCAATGCGCATGAGCGGACGGCCCCATCTGTCCTCCGCACGCCGAGCGGTCGCCGTCCTTCTTTAAGTGGGAAGTGTGGACGGGTCGTCGTCCACACTGCCCCACGCCACCCCGCGGCCTCCTCGAAACCGACAGCGGCGACCACGTCCCAAAACCCTAGCCTAGACCTCGCCGGCCGGCCGCCCGCAACCATGGGCCTCTGAAACTACGGCCGCAAAGGCAGGCACGACCGCGAGGCCGGCTCCTCGTCGGGACGCTGCCGCGCGGCTCGGTGAAGAAGGAGGAGCCCGCCTCGCCATCGCCACCACGCCGGGCCCCCGCGCCGCCCGCCTTCTCCATCGCGCCAACGTCCGCCGGCGCGCGCGACCGGCATTACGTCCGGGCGTCGGTCTGCCGCCGTTATTGGGAGACAAGGACGCCGCTCCCCTGGAGCGACGCCCATGTCCCCAATGACCGGCACCTCTCCGCCGACCGGGTCCCCATCCCGCCGGTCCCGAAGAGCGGCCGTGCGCGCGCCGAGGAGATCGAGCGCCGCCGCCGCCTCCTCCCCGACGACCTTTACTATGACGCCAGGTACGCCCCCGACTCCCCGCCATGGGACACCTGGTTTCGTGACGAGCACGACACCAGGCGCGCCTCCTTCTTCGCCGGCACCTCGACGGGGCCGCGCCAGCCACGGGAGCGCGCCCAGGAGCGCGGGCGTAGGCGGGTCCGCGGCGTCACGCCCACACCATCGCCGTCTCCGTCGCCCCCTCCACCTCCTCGCATGACAGACGAGGAGGAGGCCCGTCTCCTGCAGCGTGTCATGGACGACTCCATGTACACGCACGACGAGCGGCAGTGGGACGACCTGGAGGAGGCCATGGCCCTCTCTGCCGTCGGGGACGTCGCCTTCCCCGTCGAGGAGGAGAGGAGGGACGGCCCGCCGGCCGCGTTCCAGCAGTTGCTGGGCCAGGAGTGGGGCTGGTCCTGCACTGCTCCGGAGATGGCCGCCGTCGTGGGCGTGAACTGGTGCCCCACTCCGCCGCGGTCACCGGAGCAGGAGGCCTCGCCACGGGAGGAGGTGGTGCAGGCACCTCCGGCCGTCCAGCCGGCCCCCGTCCACCACGCACCTCCGGCCCACCTCTGGACGCCGTCAGACTACGTCGACCTCGTCAGTGACGACGACGACACCGGCGGCTAGTGAAGACGGCCACGGCCACGGCACCGACGGCGGCAGGAGCGCGCGGGAGGCGGAGGCGTTTTTTTATTTTGTTTTATATGTTAATTATGAAAAATGGGCCTTTTAAGTGGCCGTGAAAGCTGGGCCGTTTTGTGGCCGCCCCCTATATATATTTTATGTTTTTTTAAAATGTGTTTATTTAGTTTTTTAGTTATTTCGTTTTAGTTTTAATATTTCTTTTATTCACGTCCACCCCGGACACGATTTGGGGTGCGGCGGCGCGGTGCGCGCACGCATGACCCATCTGACAAAGGCGGACACGGGCGAACCCATCGGCGCCCCAAAGGGACAAAATCCGGCCAATCCGGACGTCCGTTTGGGATCGCGCGGTGGAGTTGGCCTAAGAGCAACTTTAGGGGGCGACCCATTTTATTTTCCGCCGTCGTTTGAGTGGGGGCACAAAAGGCGGACCAAGGCAACGCGCCGATCTAAACGGACGTGCGTTTGTTTTTCGTCCGCGGACGACCTATTCCCGGCCCATTTTTTAGCCGGATTTGTATCGGTGCGGACGCGCGCACACATCCTCTTCCCTCCTCAGGTCCGCTGGTCGGTGGCACATTGCCCTTTCCTCATCCAGCAGCGCACCCTCGCCCGCCTCTTTCGTCGGCCGCTGGCCAGTTCAACATCGATAATACCAAGGATCAACTGTTAAAAGAAAAGATGAACTACTTCGTCGGCAGTCAGCGCAGGATCTCGCCGATGGTGGTCGGATAATATGGACACATAAATAGCTCATAGCATAGACTGTTAAAAAAAAGATCAGCTACTCGTCGTTTTCCGACTCCGACTCGATAATGTCTTTCTCCGACGTTTGAATGTAGGCGTCAGCATACTTCTCGTCCTGAAAGTCCCAGGAGGACGCTTCTCCTAGCTTCATTTTTAATTGAGCGGCCTGCTTCCGCGCACGCTTGTCCTCCCGATAGGCGGCTCGCTCCGTCCTCCTCGCCTCCCTCTCCGTCCTCCTTTGCTTGTAGAACTGGCGCTCGTCGATTATGTCCTGCGGGAAGCGTTCGCACCACACCAGCATGGTTTCCACGTCCATCTCGGCGATGGCGAGGCGACGCTGTCGCCTCCGGTGGTCACGACGATCCTTGTCGGTGAAAAGCCGCGGGAGAGGCGCGAGATCCTGCGCCCGCTGGCTTGACACGTCGGGAAAATTCATCTCCCGACGAGGCCTCAGGAGGCGCCACGCCGCCGCGTTGTGCGCACGGGCCGCCTCCTCTGCGGTGTCGAAGGTGCCGAGAATGAGGCGTTTCTCGCCAAACCAGATCTCGGAGGAGAACGCGCCGGAGCGGCGCTCGCGGACTCCGCGAAAATCCGAAGCGCCCAGGCGACGCATCGACATGATGACGCAGAGGCGGCGAGGCTAGTGAGTGGGGGCGAGACGAGTGGGCGGCGCACAGAGTGTGGAGGGAGCACCTTCTTAATATCGAGCGCCGGACGCGGCGCGCCAAAACCAGCGCGCGCTAGGCCGATTTTTCCCCGCGCGCTGGGGCGCCAAAACCAGGGCGACGACATGGCCGCTGGCATAATCTATGCGCGCGCGATCATGAAATGGATCGACGCGTTGGGCGCACTGCCGATCCAAATTTAAAAAAGGACCGACGCCGGGCGGGCAGCTGACCCAAACGGAGAAAAACGGACAAAAGCGTTGTCCGTTTGAATCGGCCGTTGGAGTTGCTCTAACTGTTGGTAACAGTAACACGCACCGCCACCTGTGCACCGCTGCGCTGGGGTAAAACAGGGAGGGGAAGGCGACGAGGAGGCCGGGAAGAGCGCAGGCACGTGATCGCACGGAGGAGGCATGCCCCCTCACACACGGTCAGGGTCAGGACTTAGGACTCCGTTGCTGCGCTGGCGGGTGGACCTGCCGGTGAGCGTCCATGAAGAAGAACCAAACTGGTGTCACGAAGGGCTCTGTCCTTTTGAAAAAAGTGAACCCCCGGGCTCCTGAAACTTCCGTCTGTTTGCTCGGGCCGGGAAGAGGGGGGCGGGAAATAGAGGGAGTCAAATGGTCAGAGATGCCTGCCTGCTTCCCATATGCAGAGAATTGAATGACAAGGGGTGACTTTTCTCGCCATGTCCGCCTGCTGGGCACAAGGAAACGGGAGCCCAGCTGTATCATCAATGATGCCACAGTGGCATCAAGTTTGTAGTAGAAAAAATAAATCCAAACGGCAGTAATTACTGCACAGTACACGTCGTTCGTAGGAGTGCCACCACGTTAGAGCAGGCTACAGCCAGTAGCTGCATCTGTACGTGCTTAAATTTTACTCAGAGCTACTGTACTGCCTACTACTGATATGCATATGCACAGTACTAGCGCAGAATTGATGCCACGAGTATACTTGCACGACCTGTGATGGGAATCGGGAGACCATCCAGCACGTCCCACCGCATACTGCAATGCCACCGATGGACGACTTGTTTTGCTTTGTTTTTGTGGTGATGATACAGTATGAGTAGTACTCCAATATGGGCGAGTGGCGGCTGGCTCGATTGACGCCCGGCTAGGCCAAACTAGCTGGCTAGCCAGATCCCTTCGGCTAGTCATAGTGGATAGTAACATAAATGTAGTGTTATGCATGTCTTCATTTATTATGTTGTAGACTTATTTTGTATTGGAGTGCGTTATGTTACAGTAACATATTATGTTACTATCACAAGCACCTCTCTCCTCATTAACTCCATGCCACATAATCATATATGTCTTGGGGTGCGTTATGTTACTCCCGCTATGGCTAGCTTTGTGGGTGACAAGACATCTAGCAGTAGTACCTGTCAGACCCTCCTACGCTACGACCCATGCTTCCACCACCGCCAACAGCACCTGAACTCACCCTCAAAGCTGCCAATATCAATAACTCAACACCTTTTCCTTCATAAAAACGGAACAACCAATCCTTCGACACCCACTGTTGGTTCAGTTTTAGCTTCACTGATAACCAAACAGCAAGCAGAGCAAACGATGAGTAACATGCATGCAGCGAACATCGGTGCCACTCGAAGTACGCAACACTCAAACGATCATGGCTGCGAGCTTGCGTGAGGCGAAGAGCGACAGGTTGGAAATTGCGACGGAGGGCCCATCGAATCATGGAACGGAACCAACCCCTTTGGTTTCACGTCGGTCGGTCGACATGGGCCGCGCGCCCGAAGCGGGGGCCGCCTCACGTGACGCAAAGCGGCCCGGCAGAGGGTCGTGGGAAAGGTGGCGGCAGAGTTCAGTTTGGTTGTCACACCAGTCCTCGTCCTCGATCGAGCTCGCGGTGGTTGGGTTGGGTGGAACGTCGCCGGCCAGTGCGTGCGACGGCTGCTGCCGCCGATGCGCCGACAGCCTCGCCCGCTCGGGCCTGCGGGGGGCGTGGGAAGAAAAGGCTAATCTCCCGATCCATGGCCCTGCGTGCACTGTCGAATGAATCGCGGGCCGTTTTAATTTCTGAAGCGTGTTTGTACGACGATCTAGATCCTCTGTTCATGGGTGGCACTGATGTGTGAACCACTGTGCCGTGGGATCGCTTCGCCTCTGGATCCAGAACCTGGAATAGAGTGTGGCGTTTGTTCGTTGTTCAGGGCAATTTACATTAGTTGTCAAGTCTTGTCCTAATCATGCCAATGCCAATAAAACTATCTGTGCAATGGCTTTTCACTTAGTCTTGTCTCTACTAACTAGATACACCAAAATGTGTGGCGAGAGAAATCGTACAAAGAGAGCATCTCTTAATTAAGACAGGACAAACCATTTTCTAGTTTCTCTCTCCCCATTTCGGTATTTATCCTATGCGGTTGTCTTAAAATAGCACCACTGTAAATGCCTTTACGTCAATTGCTGTTGTTCGGGGTATCACATTTGATTCCATTTCGTTCCATTCCGAGTGGGGACGAGCAACAGCCAGTAGCTTACCTGCCGCATTGGCATCCATGAATGCCGGAGCTATGTCTCGCTTACTGCCACAGCTAGCTCTGTCTCGCCTTAAGCGGCTCGGCTATGTGCTCGCCATAGTGGGTCGGCCCAGTATAGCGGTTTTGGGATGGTTCTATAGAATACCGTGTTTAGAATCTATCATGCATGTTTTTTGCCCTTTTGTGTTTCTTTATCCGTTTATCCATTTCCTTTTTTGTGTGTGTGTTTCTCTCTTTGTTTTAATCAACTTTTTATTCATTGTGGTATTTAATTTTTTTGGTTTTCCTTTTTTTTTTCACCCTTTAAAACACGTCAATTTTTATTCAAATACACGTTAAACATTTTTTTATATACATGTTTGACATTTTTTTTAGATACACATTGAACATTTTCTGAATACACCTTTAAATTCAGATGCATTTCCAATATTATTCGAACACATATTGAACATTTTTTTAGTACTGTCGACAATTCTTAACACATATTGAACATTTTTCATAAATGCCATGATTTTCTTAAAAAACAAGCATAATATTTTTTATGTGTCAGAACATATATCTGAATGTTATGAATATTTCTTTTCGAATGGTACAATTTTTTTTCCTAAAACAATGTGAACATTTTTCTAAAATTTATAAACGTTTTTGCAAAAATATTTTTTTGAAAAGCTTTAACAATTCTTGAACTGTCACGGATATTTAGTGACTGGTAAGGTTTTATTTAATTGCATGAATATTTTTTTACGTTGTACAATTGTTTTTTAAATGTATCAATCTTATTTTTGAAAATCTATAAGAAATATCACAAACATTTTTTTGATCGCGATGAACATTTTATAAATGTTACAACCATTTTTCTACACTGCACGAACTTTTCTAAATGTGCGAAAAACGCTCTTAAAATGTAAGTACATTAATTTTTGAAATATATATATTTAGAATATTTCAAGCATTTAAACGAAAGGGAAAAAGAAGACAAAATGGATAACGGATGAAGGTAAGTAAATTAGAAAAGGTAACATACCTATATTGGCGCTTCCCACTAATGGGTTTCCTTGAGGCGAGGAGAGCTACAGTCTTGCAATAGGCAAGACGTAGTCCCGGCCTCCTTGCCGAGATTGTTATGGCCAAATTGTGGGTCGTGGACTGAGCTCAGTTGACACAAAGTATTGTGTTTCTTGGAGAGCTCTGATGTGCCGCTTGCTGCGGCAAAAAGCCAAGACTTGGGCCGGCCAATCCTGCGGTCATGCTAGCAGCTCTAGCGACACCGTTTATCTTTTGTTTTTAGTGTTATTTTTTCTCTTGTGCTTTTTTAAGGGGATTTTTGTTCTCATTTGCTGGTTTTCAATCGGTTTTCTAGTAGTAGAACACACGAAAGCGACGAAGGTGTGCGCTGGAGTGTGGCGAGCGATTTCGCTTTGCCTCGTGATGGGCAGGTCTATACTAGCTGTCAGGTAGGAGGTCCCGGGTCTGCTGTAACGTCTGGGGCCGGAAATGGGCTGGAGCCCAGAGGTAGTCCTCCTCAAGCGGGCCGCACCACTGACAAGTCCATTCCCCTAACTCGGATTTCTTCCTTTCCTGCCGTTGCATGGTCGGAACCAGTGAACCACCGCCGCTGCTCCGATGGACATCGACGCCGCCGCCGTGCGGCCGGCCACCAAGGGAAAGGCGACCCTCTCCTCCTCCGCCGCCGTCAAATCTTCGCCATGGGTTGAGAAGTATCGCCCCTAGTCCCTCGCCGACGTCGCCGCCCACCGCGACATCGTGGACACCAGTGAGTGCCCTTCTCCCGTTGGCTCTGGCCTTCACTTCCTCTACGCTTTTTACCACATGATAGTTGAATATGGTGTATGGATTCGGCAGAGTTGTTATGTAGTATGGCTTTGCTAGTGATTTGGTGAAGTTTGGTGGTTTCTGTTGGAAATATGAGCAAATTACTACGAGATTTAATCCGAATAAACAGAATATAAATTATGACCACAGCAGCAGAGATTAAACTAATCATGCGAACTAGCATAGCAGATGAACATATCACATCTAGGGCACATACTAGAAACATGAATTCTACACGATCTCGAATAGAAAGGATAGAATCACATACGGTGCAGCGGATGCAGCACCGCCGGCGTTGATGTTGTCGCCCATGTCGTCGAGGATGAGGTTGCCGAGGTCGGGGAAGAAGTCGTCGTTCGCGAAGTCGTCGCTGCCAGCAGTCGCGCGAGTGCGCTCCCCAAAAACCTGATCGCCCCTCTCCCGTACAGGATCACGAGAGGCGGAGTTCCGGAGGCCTGCTGTCCCTTCTCGCGGTGCACGCCGGAAGGAGCGATGGAGAAGACTAGCTTGGCGGCGCAATGATCTGGAACGGTGATGGGAAACCATACGAAGCGGCGGCTAGGGTAGACGTCTGCCTGACTATATATTGCGGGCCGGGTAAGTCATTAATTTTCCCATGCAGCAAAAATATAGACAACGTGCATAGCTCTGTCCTCGGCTCGGCTCAATCCCGCAACCCGCGGCGCGTCGTGACGAGGCGTGACGTGGCGAGGCGAGCGAGGAGGAGGAGCGCGCGTGTAGGTCTCCTCTTCTCATGCTTATACAAGTGGTAGAAGAGCTCACCTTATAAGAAGGTGCAACTCTCTCTCAACTTTCAAGATGGGACTAAACTTTAGCCTCACTCACTCCACTCACATGTGTGCATGAATGGACCAAGAGAATTTCAGAATTTTAGTTGGGCTTTGGGCCAAAGGCCTACTAGCAAAATTCCAACAATCCCCGATAAAATCTCATTGGCACATCTCATCATTTAGTTCCAAAACATTGTTTTATATATCGGTTGTTAGTGGAGACTGTGAAGTTGAACTTCCACTTAGAAATTTATGCTACACTAGATCACAACTTGAATAGTGGACTATGCCTTGAACTACAAGTTTTTTGTGAAACTAGTTTCACACAAATTCTTGACCGATACTGGGCTGCCGCAAGGCTTCCCCGCGGGTGGAGCGTATACGTCATACTCCAGGGCCTTTCATGAATTTATTAGAGAACACCCAATTCTCACAGACTGCGACGTTGACAGTCAAATTCATATAGGTGTGTTCCTCAGAAGATGTTCTGCAGGACAACATCTCTGCTTACCCGAATAAGCCACTTGGAACACATTAAGATAAGTATCAACCTGCCATGCAGATCAGGAGAGTATTGCATCTTCACGGAGTGGGATAATTAATATAGGGATACTCTCCTCCCAGCCGACCAACAGCTTGTCTCCTACTTCTACTTCACGGGATCTCCTATCATATAGAGTGGGTTACCACTATGGACAACTCATGCGGTGGGTCTCAAACCCATCTCCATCGATGCATTCTCTATCACATTACGTGATAGACTCTTTGTGAAGGGATCTGCCAAGTTTTTCGACGTTTGGATATAATCCAACGTAATAACTCCGGAGTTTCTCAATTTTCTGACAGATTTTAGTCTCCTCTTCACATGCCTTGAGGACTTCATATTGTCCTTAGAACTGTTTATCTTGACGATCACAGTTTGATTATCATAGTTCATCAGGTTAGGGGGTATTGGTTTTTCAACTATAGGTAAGTCCATCAAGAGTTCACGAAGCCACTCTGCTTCAATAGTGGCAGTGTCTAATGCTGTGAGTTCTGCTTCCATAGTTGACCTCGTTAAGATGGTCTGCTTGCAAGACTTCCAGGAAACAGCGCCACCACCAAGTGTAAAAACATAACCACTTGTGGCCTTAATCTCATCAGCATCAGATATCCAGTTTGAGTCACTATAACCCTCCAGTACTCTTGGATACCCGGTGTAGTGAATCCCATAGCTCGCGGTGCCTTTCAAATAGCGCATAACTCTCTCAAGCGCATGCCAATGATCATCTCCCGGTTTTGACACAAACCGACTCAGCTTGCTCACAGCAAAAGAGATGTCAGGCCTCGTGGCACTCGCCAAATACATAAGCGAGCCAATAATCTGAGAATACCTCAGTTGATCTCTAGCAATCCGTCGATTCTTTCGAAGCAACACACTAGCATCATATGGAGTTGGAGAAGGCGTGCAGTCGCTATACCCAAAACGACTCAAGACCTTTTCCACATAATGAGACTGAAGTAGTGTGATCCCACCATTTTCATCTCTCAACAGCTTGATGTTTAAGATAACATCAGCTACTCCTAGATCCTTCATCTCAAAACAGCGAGATAAGAAATCCTTAACCTCCTTGATTAAATCAAGTTTGGTTCCAAAGATCAATATGTCGTCGACATACAGACAAAGAATAACTCCTTCGCCCCCACCATAGCGATAGTACACGCACTTGTCACCATCGTTTACTACAAAGCCGGCAGCAGTTAATGTTCTTTCGAACTTCTCATGCCACTCCTTAGGAGCTTGTTTAAGGCCATATAAAGACTTTAATAACTTGCACACCTTTCCTTCCTGACCAGGTACTACAAAACCATCTGGCTGATCCATGTAAATTTCCTCCTTCAACTCTCCATTAAGGAAAGCCGTCTTAACGTCCATTTGATGAACGAGAAGACCATGTGAGACAGCCAGTGATAGTAGCACCCGAATTATGGTCAGTCTAGCCACGAGTGAGTAAGTATCAAAGAAGTCTTCACCTTCTTTCTGGGTATAACCCTTGGCCACAAGCCGTGCCTTGTACTTTTCAATCGTACCATCAGGTCTAAGCTTCTTCTTGAACACCCACTTACATCCTACAGGTTTGCACCCATATGGACGGCCAGTGATCTCCCAGGTACCGTTAGCTATGGAATCCATCTCGCTACGTACAGCTTCCTTCCAGTAGTCAGCATCAGGAGATGCATAGGCTTCTGAAATAGTCCTGGGTGTGTCATCCACGAGGTACACAATGAAATCATCACCAAAAGACTTTGCAGTCCTCTGTCTCTTACTCCTCAAGGAGTTCCATTGTTACCCTCAACAGGATTCTCAACGTGTTCCATCGCAATGGTGGGTTCAAGAATTACAGTGAATTCCTCACTAGATGGAGTAGGTATCTCCTGATTTGATGAACTCGACATATCCTTCATAGGAAATATGTCCTCAAAGAAAGTTGCATCATTTGATTCCATAATCGTACCAACATGCATGTCGGATACCTCAGATTTTATTATCAAAAATCTATAGCCGATGCTATGAAAAGCATAGCCCAGAAGAACACAATCCACGGTTTTTGGTCCAAGCTTGCGCTTCTTGGGAATTGGTATATTGACTTTCGCCAAACAACCCCAAGTACGTAGGTAAGAGAGTTTCAACCTTTTCCTTTCCCATTCCTCAAATGGAGTCATGGTCTTATGCTTTGTGGGAACTCGGTTTAGGACATGACACGCAGTCATTAGCGCCTTCCCTCACCATTCCTTGGATAGACCCGAAGTGTCTAACATGGTGTTAACCATATCAGTTAGAGTTTGGTTCTTTCTTTCGGCTACCCCATTTGACTGGGGTGAGTAGTGAGGCGTCCTCTCATGGATTATACCATGTTCCGCACAAAACAGATCAAATTCATTGGAAAAATACTCTCCACCACGATCGGACCTAAGCCGTTTAATTTTTCGATCAAGTTGGTTCTCTGCCTCAGCTTTATAGTTTTTAAAGAAAGTCAAAGCCTCATCTTTTGATTTCAGAAGATACACATAACAATATCTAGTGGAGTCATCAATCAACGTCATGAAGTATCTCTTTCCACCTTTTGTCAACACGCCGTTCATCTCACAAAGATCAGAATGTATAAGCTCTAGTGGCGCCAAGTCTCTTGCCTCTGCAGTCTTATGGGACTTGCGAGGTTGCTTAGCTTGCACACATACTTGGCACTTGGAGCCTTTGACAGTAGAGATTTTCGGAATTAAATTCATATTGGCTAACCGCGTCATGCAACCAAAGTTAATATGACAGAGTCGTGAATGCCAAATATCAGACTCATTATTGTGGCAAATATTATTAATAACTTTAGTGCAAATATCTGACAAAGATAGGCGGAACAAGCCTCCGCACTCATAGCCTTTTCCAACAAATTGTCCACACTTAGAAATTACAACTTTATTGGATTCGAAAACCAACTTAAAACCATCTCGACATAAACGGGAACCGCTAACGAGATTTTTATTGATGGACGGCACATGATGAACGTTCTTCAGACGCACAGTCTTCCCCGAAGTAAACTTCAGATCGACCGTACCAACACCTCAAACGATGGCATGTGACCCGTTCCCCATCAGCACGGGTGAAGTCCCTGTTGCCTGGTAAGAAGAAAACATGGAGGCGTCAGCACAAACATGTACATTGGCACCGGTGTCAATTAACCAATCAGGGGATTGAAATACTGAAAGGATGGTAGGAAAAATACCGTACCCTGATTCCTTCATATCAGTATCACCGATGACAACATTAGCAGACTTGCCGCTCTTATCATGTTCGCGCTCCTCAAAGCGGTTAGGACACTTTGGAGCCCAGTGATTAGGATCACCGCAGACATGGCAAAGTCCCTTCCCCTTCTTATGAGAATTCTTCTTAAAGTTGGTAGAATGTGATAGCTTGTTCTTTGTATCAAACTTGCCTTGCCCTGAGTTTTGTTCTTATTGTTTTTGTACTTGTTGGGCTAGGAGTTCTTCTTCTGTACCATGTGGGCACTAGAACCTCCCTCAGCAACTCGAGCACATGTGTCCTTTGCTCTCGCCTTCTCTTTAACATCAAGAGTACCAATGAGATCCGCAACGGAAAACTCCTATCTCTTGTGTTTCAGGGAAGTAGCAAAATTGTTCCACGAAGGTGGAAGCTTGGCAATGATGCCTCCGGCAACAAATTTGTCCGGCAACACACACTTGAAGTACTCAAATTCTTTTGCGAGCGACTGTATCTCATGAGCCTGCTGTACAACAGGGCGCTCATCAGTCATCTTGTAGTCATAGAATTGCTCCATGACGTACAACTCGCTGCCGGCGTCCGAGGCACCAAACTTGGCCTCGAGCGCAGCCCACATGTCCTTGCCGTTGTCAAATGACATATACGAATCCACAATGGAGTCATCAAGGACACTCAGAAGAGCGCCTTTAAAGAGGGTATCGATCTTCTCAAAAGCTTCCAGCTGTGCTGGATTAAGATCGCCCTCAGGCTTGCCCTTGGTGGCATCATAGCAGTCCATGGTCTGAAACCAGTAGACTGCTCTCGTGCGCCACCTCTTATATTGCGCCCCCTTAAAGGCAGGCGGTTTCAGATGCGCAGCAAAACCACTCGGAGTAAATTGCCTATAATCAGGTTTTTGGATTGTTGGAAATATGAGCAAATTACTACGAGATTTAATCCGAATAAACAGAATATAAATCATGACCACAGCAGCAGAGATTAAACTAATCATGCGAACTAGCATAGCAGATGAACATATCACATCTAGGGCACATACTAGAAACATGAATTCTATCACGATCTCGAACAGGAAGGATAGAATCACATACGGTGCAGCGGGTGCAGCACCGCCGGCGTTGATGTTGTCGTCCATGTCGTCGAGGATGAGGTTGACGAGGTCGGGGAAGAAGTCGTCGTTCGCGAAGTCGTCGCTGTCAGCAGTCGCGCGAGTGCGCTCCTCAAAAACCTGATCGCCCCTCTCCCGTACAGGATCACGAGAGGCGGGGTTCCGGAGGCCTGCTGTCCCTTCTCGCGGTGCACGCCGGAAGGAGGGATGGAGAAGACTAGCTTGGCGGCGCAATGATCTGGAACGGTGATGGGAAACCATACAAAGCGGCGGCTAGGGTAGACGTCTGCCTGACTATATATTGCGGGCCGGGTAGGTCGTGGGAGTAAACCCCACGTCCGAGTCGTCACGATCCAAAAGAATCGGAAACGGTTCAGTAATTAACGCGTTCGTTAATTATTAATTAATGACTCATTAATTTCCCCATGCAGCAAAAATATAGACAACGTGCATAGCTCTATCCCCGGCTCGGCTCAATCCCGCAACCCGCGGCGCGTCGTGATGAGGCGTGGCGTGGCGAGGCGAGGCGAGCGAGCTCGCGAGGCGAGGCGTGGCGAGGCGAGCGAGGAGGAGGAGCGCGCGTGTAGGTCTCCTTTTCTCATGCTCATACAAGTGGTAGAAGAGCTCACCTTATAAGGAGGTGCAACTCTCTCTCAACTTCCAAGGTGAGACTAAACTTTAGCCTCACTCACTCCACTCACATGTGTGCATGAATGGGCCAAGAGAATTTCAGAATTTTAGTTGGGCTTTGGGCCAAAGGCCTACTAGCAAAATTCCAACAGTTTCATATGGTTAGGATTTTGGACTTCTCTAATATAGCAGTGTGCTGTTTGAGATTTATTTGATGCTTTAGAGGTTAGGTTAGACACTATCACAATGGCGCACTGCTAATGTGACCTGTGATTTGGGGGTGAAGAGTGGTTTTCTCGAGTGATTTTGTATGTATCTGTTGTCAGATTGGGTTTTTTCGCCCCAAAATCAAGCTCTCTGTAAGCTGTCACACATTTTATTATTACCTAGTACTAGCTTGGCCAAAAAAAAAACCTTTAATGCATGATTCTGTTTCCGCACTTTGAATCTGTGAGGTAATCTAATAAGTTTATATCATTTTATTTATTGTAGTTGATAGGCTTACAGATGAGAATAGGCTTCCACATTTGTTGCTCTATGGTCCACCTGGCACTGGGAAAACATCAACAATACTCGCTGTCGCGAGGAAGATATATGGCTCACAGTATGGCAACATGATTCTTGAGCTCAATGCATCAGATGAACGTGGGATTGGTGTTGTAAGGCAGCAGATACAGGACTTTGCTAGTGCACACAGCCTCTCTTTTGGGTATACACTAAGTGCTATTTTTCGTTGCAAAAAATTGTGAATATTCTTACCTTTTTTTTGTGTGGATGCATGTGGGTGGCTGGTGTTCCTTGTATTGTGCTTGGCTTAATAGATGATTTCCATTGGCCCTATCATTGTTCTAATGTGGAACTCCAGTAGCTTGCTAAGAAAAGGATCCCTTAGTTTTAACATGGGGTCGTATGGTTGTAAGTATGCAATTACAATATGAATTAAATACCTGTGCTAGAGTTGCTTACTTGCATGCGTATTAACATGAGGTTGTATGGTTGTAAGTATCTTGTAAGTATGCAATTACAATCTGAATTAAATACCTGTGCTAGAGTTGCTTACTTGCATGCGTCTATTGATACCCACACTTGATTCCTTAACTGCATTGGGTTGCTAGTATGGTTGAATGAACTGTTGAAGAAAGAAGATTTATTGCAGTATTAAGCAATTATAGTATTGTTCTTCACTTCTTCACAATGCTGTTAACTGTAGAGCAAAGCCTGCTGTTAAGTTGGTCCTTTTGGATGAAGCCGATGCCATGACCAAGGATGCACAATTTGCATTGCGAAGAGGTTTTTCTATTCTTTCGTCCTTTTTTTTACCCAGATGATATTATTATTTTCATTAAATATTTACATTGATCCGACTTGCAGTCATTGAGAAGTATACAAGGAGCACAAGGTTTGCACTGATATGCAACCATGTGAACAAAATAATTCCAGCACTACAATCAAGGTGCACTAGGTTTAGATTTGCTCCACTTGATGGCACTAATGTTAGTGAGCGTCTTCAACATGTAATAAAATCTGAGGGGTAAGAACTTACCCTTTTGTTGTAAGATTATGTTTGGAATCTGGACCTTTTGTCAGGTTCCTCAGTTTTCTATCCTTAACTTCAGTACTCTGTTGGGACTTTAGAAGTCAGTAATTTTTATTTTTATTTTTCTATATATTTGAGTATGGCAACACTAGGTTTATGCTTGTTCTTGCAGACTTGATGTCGATAAGGGTGGCTTGACAGCCCTTGTGCGGTTAAGTAACAGTGACATGAGGAAGGCTTTGAATATATTGCAGGTTACGTCTGAATAATCTCAAGTTTTTTTAATATTTCAAAGCTGCTATATTCTTATCCATTGTTTTGTTCCATGACCTGATGTACCTTTGCTTTATACTGACATGCATTGCCTTTTGTATGCAGTCAACACACATGGCATCCTCACAAATAACAGAAGAAGCTGTTTACCTTTGCACGGGAAATCCCATGCCTAAAGATATTGAGCAGATAGCGAGTTGGTTACTAAATGAACCATTTTCAACCAGCTTCAAATGTACTCCTAATTACCATTACCATCTTTCACAATTCATGATCTAAATGTGTGCTTAATGTGCAATCTGTATCCATATCTTTTTCAGATATATCTGATACAAAGATGAGAAAAGGTCTGGCCTTGATTGATATCATACGGGAGGTCACTATGTAAGTGCTCCCTCTCCCTTTCGTTCCTTCTAAGCTTCCTTATTCTCCAAATCCTACTAAGCTTCCTTTTAATTATTTCAATTAATTTTTTGCAGGTTTGTGTTCAAAATTAATATGCCATCCAATGTACGAGTAAAGTTGATTAATGATTTGGCAGATATCGAGTATGTCGTGTCTATACTTTTAAAGTTCAATTTTATCCAAAGTTGTCATCGATTAGATATATTTTGCCGATGATTCTGCTCACATCACGACACCTAACTGTAATAGTAACACTGTGTGCTCACCTCTCACAAGTTAAATTACCTGACTTGTTCTGATGATATGGTTTATGCTTATTGTGTTATTCCGGTAGTCATTTTAGTTCACACAAGAAGTACTTACCATAGCTTAGTAACTGTAATGGTATGGCCAGGCTGGCTTGGTGAGCATGGTCATTCCTTTAGGCTTTAGACTTTAGTCAACTGTAAGCAAAGCAACAAGCGACACAAATCATGTTGCCGAAACAGTGCCACACTCCAAAGCATAATTTGTATTTGGTTAACTTGGCATGTGTGTTCTCTACACGTCCAACATGTTGATTTTCAGAAAGTGAAAAATGTGGTAGTTTCAACGAAGCAATTATGCCCAGGAAACCTTTTGCTTATCTGGAATGTTTGGGTTTGTACTGTACTGGATTCCTTATACTCCCTCCGTCCGAAAATACTTGTCCGAAGAATGAATGTGTCTAGATGTATTTTAATTCTAGATACATCCATTTGTATTCATTTTGACGACAAGTATTTCCAGACGGAGGGAGTATGATCTAAAATGATCATCGGAAATATTCCCCAGGAATGAGCTAAGATTATATTTTTCTTTTGACTTGTTGAATTGTTATATTCCCGAAGTACTGGGACCAAAAGTCAGATAATTCTTTTGGCAGTGCCTCTTCAAACAGTCAGCAACGTTATTGACATCATTTCTGTGCAGGTATCGACTAACCTTCGCCTGCAATGACAAACTGCAGCTTGGAGCATTGATCTCGACTTTCACGACTGCTCGCACTGCTATGGTTGCTGCCGCCGCCTAATTTGAACACCCACTCAGATCCGAAAATGGTGTGGCAGTTTATATTTATCTTATGTGTCCTTAGCTTAAAGCACGTAGAGGAGAATTTTTTATGCTAGAACTGTCTGTCTGCTTGGGACCTTCGGGAGGGTTTTAGAACTCGAGTGTAACTGATTGCTATCAGGTTTAGGCAATGCACATGATGGATGCAGCATTTTGTGCAGTAGGGAGTCATTCACGACTCAATTAATCACTGTTATGACATTGGAAAAAACATTTTGAGCAAGGAACGGAAACAAGGTGACACCAACAAGGAACCGGCATCTCCTCCCCGTCCTGTAGTATCTATCCTGTTAAGACATCTGTATTTCGTAAGTCATTCCAAAAGGGGCAAAAAAGCAACAGAAAGGAATAATTGTTAGCTTCCAAGAAATGGCGAAGCATATGTTATTCCACCAAGATATATTCATTCCCATATGGCTCAATTGCTGTGTTTTCGGCATTAGCAGAAAAGAAAAGAAAAACAACAAGCAAGGTTACCTGAGCAATACGCGCATAACATTTTCAAATTTTGGAAATAATATTTTGACATATTACAAGTTTTGAAATAATTCTTGTATAGTACTCACATTTCTCAGTTTTGTATAAGACTGTTTACAGAAGCACCGCCGGGGGGGGGGGGGGAGTGGGTGTATTAGGATATGTTTGGCGCTTTCCCTAAATATACATCACATCCTGCCGTTTCTATTTATTTTCCAATATTTCGGTTTTCTATTTCTTTTCTTCTTCATATTTTGTATTTCTAGAATCTGGAGGGGCATATGTGAATATATTTTTAAACAATTCATGAACAATATATTCACACATGAACCATTTTTCTGACATACACGAACTTTTCAAAAGATATGTGCATAATTTTTTTTCCATTCATGGTGAACCATTTTTAATTGGTATGAACCTTTTTTTGCATATAAGAACATTTATTTCTAGGAACATGAATGGAAATTTCTAGGAACCATTTTTAATTTACATATACAAAATTCTCCACTGCAAAATTTTTATTTTTTATTTTTTATCTTTTAACAGAAATAATTATTAATGAGCTGCACAGTGGCCGGCTCACTATCCTTTCCCATCAGGCGGCGCTCGCGTAGCCGCCACTACAAAACTGTGTTAACAGAATATTTCTCAAAAGAGCTGTTTTAGCAGAAACTGTGTTCTCTTAATGGCCGGAAAGAGTTAACAGAACCTCTCAAAAGAAAAGAGTTAAGAAACAGTTTGTCAAAAAAAAGTTAAAAAACTAAAAGAAAAGGGAGTTAACAGAACCTCTCATCAAAAGATAAAAAAGTTAAGAGACTGAAAGAAAAGGAATATATCGTGCATCAAAAGAAGAGCAATCTCAAAGCAGCAAAGCATCGCCAAGAGTAGTAGGACCACGACTTTATTCAGTACCTGAATTTATCATGTCAAGAAGCCATTACTGTCTTTATTTCCTGAATCCAGCCATTGTTCATGCCCTGAATCCAACCAGGGCACCAGGCTAGCAACACCAAGAAGCACAAACTGGACGATATTACAGAAAAAATACAAGTCCCAGAGGGCATCACATTTCACACGGCAAATCACAGAAGATTTACAACCCCACTGGTTGCCTGGTTGCATCTACAGTTCACGGCGCAATGCCGATGATGCTGCTTCTACTCAACGCCCTCGGCGGATCTCTGGATGAGCACGGCAGCCATGGTGATGGCGGCGGCGTATATGGCATTGGGCACCTTGTGCACTACCTTGCCGACGCCGGGGACGCCCTCGGTTGCCCTTTTGGTCGCCAGCGCCAGCGCAGGGGCGGCGACCAGCGTGATGATCAGCTTGAGGCTGATCGCGCAGAGTGACTCCGCGGTCAGCTTCCGGATGAACTCCGCGAACTCCTCGCGGTCCAGGAGACCGTTCATGTCGATGTCAAATTCCTGCGTGTTTGAGATATCCATCAGAGTTGTAACTTGTTTGTCTATAAAAATCAAAGCTGTAACATAGGACATTTCGTCGACAGAAAAGAAAGATACTCGGAGGAATCAAGGTGACTAGTTCACAGTTATAAACAATACTAATTCCCTACAAATATACTCTATATGACAGCATCGTAGACTAGAGCACATAAAACAATGGAAAATTCCGCGGGCAAGAAAATGGTATTCAGAGCTATCTGGGTGATAAGTTCAGAATTGTGAACAATGTATACTAACTTTAGCATAAGGGCGCACCATAGACAACAGATTGCACATGAATCGCTAATTAAGCTTATATAAAGAGTATTCTTGACATGTTCAGGGAAGGAAAAGCAGAAATCAAGATTACTTTGCTTAAGTAGAACACACAGGTGAAGAACACGATATCCAGTTGACCAAATAAATCACAAAAACTGGATAAGGGGAAGGGGAGACTGTGATTACTCTCATGAGTTCCTTGAGCCTCTCCTTGGACGGGGGGTCGTAGTGCGGCCCCGGCAAGTACTTGTTGATGTCACTGCCGACCAAAAACAGCAGGAAGCATCAGGAACATCTAAGAAGAATCGCAGGAACAAATAGACGCTGAAAAAAAAAATATTTCATGTGGGATTGGGCCGGCTGTCGTACTTGTAGACGCAGAGGACGGCGATGTAGACCTCCTCGAACTTGAGGGCGTCCTTCTCGGGCTTCTGGGTGTCCTCGGTGAGCCGGTCGAACACCTTGTCGGTGATCTTCCGCACCTGCCTCTCCTTCCAGTGCCGCCCTGCGCCAATTCGATTCGTGCTTCAGCTCCGAGAGGAAGAGGGGCGGACGGATCGAAGGGACGGCGTAGGGGTGGGTGGGAGTACCTTGGAGCTTCTCTTGCAGAGACGCCCAGGCCTGCCCCATGGCGTCGGGCGTCGGCGGAGGCTGGAGAGATGACGGGTGGGGGGCTCGGAAAAGGGGGGGAGAAGAGAACAGAAGTAGTATCTCAGGTCTCCGGGCGGTGTGTGATTCTGGTTTTGGCTTTTGGCTAATCTAATATTGTGGACGATAGATCTCCCTCGCACCTTTTCGTGACTATGCTACGGGCACACAGAAGCTTTACGCAGCATATCCTCCAGGGCCAGGCTCACCAATATATTTCCCGTTCTTTCAGTTTTAATTCAAAACATGTAGTAGACGACTGAGTACTACTCCCTCCGTTCAGAATTACTTGTCTCGAAAATGGATATATCTAGAACTAAAATACGTCTAGATACATCCATTTCTGCGACAAGTAATTCTAAACGGAGGGAGTATGTGCATATTTTAAATTCTGTGTTGCATTCCTGTGAAAAACTAAAGAACCCTGTATACCGGTTAGCTCATCGCTGTTGTTGTCTTGTGGGTATTACCCGCAAGAAAAGAGGTTCTTATAAGAATTTGGAGATACCTACTCTGTAGTTTATATCAATACCTTATTCTTGTACCTACTTATTGTTGGCATCTGTTGACTCATATTTTAAATTTTGAACATAAAAGGGATGACACTTATATGTTCTGGCGCAAAGAAATCTCCCTCCCCTCTATGCACACTACAAGTGATACTTTAACCAAACTTAACTTTGACACAACATGTAAAAGATTCTTACAGAAGGGGATAGACTAGCTATTAGTATCAGACACTCCAAAAAAGCCATGTTGGGCCAACCCTCCATCTCACTTTCCATTTTTGGAAGAGATACACGTTCTAGGCGTGGAGACATGAGAGGGAGTGGAGGTGGTGTCACTAGTGACCATGAGATCCACTACGGCTACTATCTAACTCGTGCCCATGAGATCCATGGTGGCCTCCGCCTCACGCGGCACCTAAGATCCGAGGCTGCCACCCTCATCGTCGTGTGAGTGGAGGTGGAGGCATGGAGGAGCCGAGAGAGACTAAGGTGGTGGTGTGCGAAAGTTGCAGCGCTGGTGAAGTGAGCACATGAAAAACGAGGACTCGGAAACAAGGTAACATAAGCGGGCCATATTGATACTTGTGTGTGATCAAAAGTAACCACGTACATGATCAGCCGCGAGGAAACTTTCTCGCTCATAAATAGAAACAAGTGAAGAACACTTCATAGAAGTAAAGCGAATAAAAAGTCCATTGTGCCTTAGAACACAAGCCACATGGGGCAACCTTATTTTACCTTTTTAAAAGTCAATGTGCTCCTAGACGACTGATCAGTTGTGCCATTAAGAAATGAAGTTGGCAATGGGGCAAATTTATTTTACCTTTTTAATAGAATAGGAGAAGCAATCAAATTTTATGCAGCATTATTTGTATATCACTTCAACTCATCCTATTGTTATGAAAAAGATAACATGAAAACATAATAGAATGCTCTTAAGAAATGAAGTTGGTAATGCCCATTGCACACATCTTCTTTTGAATCCTTGTATAATTTGTTAAATGGTTAAACAAAATGCATTACCCTTTTTTTATTAATTGTTGATCCTCGTAATCAATGTATAATGGCTTGAATGGCTCTGGTTGTGGTTTGTGATTATGCGGAACCGCACAAATGAGAGTTATGTTGCGGCATAGTCTAAGTGTAAGTATGCTACAATTGTTAGCAAAGCACTGTCTAAGCTGCTATCACAATTATGAACCTTCATACTTTGTTATGTAATACTATGATGTACTCATAAATAGTTGATCCCACGAATTATACTTATCTCATAAATAGTCGATCTCACCTCAAATGTCGTCTAAGCATCCACATCATCAAGTATTTGTACTTCTTTTATATATTTTATCGAGGGATTTTTATTGAAAATTCACATTTTTAGAAACAAATCATTCTTCCAAAGCGAGAAGGTCACGATGCAATATAACATGCAATCAGCCTCCATTTACGGCTAAGCCTATTTTCGTTCATATATGACAAGAATGTGAACGAGCTTTACGCTCATATATTTTACTTATTACTATAAATTCCTGCACCAAGATGTAGGGTATTTAACATTTCACAATATGAAGATTAGTTTCTTTTTACTCTGCATATACTCCCTCCATCCGGAAATACTTGTCGGAGAAATGGATGTATCTAGACGTATTTTAGTTCTAGATACATCATTTTTATCCATTTTCAAGACAAGTAATTCCGGATGGAGGGAGTAACATTTGTCTAACTTCGTAAAGTTTAATCAATTTTATGGAAAAAAATATTAACATTCACAATATGAAATCAATATCATTAGATGCATTGTGAAATTAATGTTCATATATTGTATTACTTTAATATTGTAGATGTTGATATATTCTCATATAAATTTGGTCAAACTTTATAAAGTTTGAGTTCAAACAAATCTTATATGTGGAGTGAAAAGAAACAGAGGAAGTATTAAGGAGTAGGAGTACTATGCACCCGCCCTTCAAACGCAGGGACACTGAACTTCTACAAATTCAGTTGTGTAGCCGCCGAGAAATAATAACCATATTAAGATCGAATGCCAATACGTACAGCCCTTTACCACTTTGTTTGGCTACAAATTTTCACACCGAGGTGCCTGAAATGCATACACATTTTCCAATAAAGGTGCACATTCATCTTAAACACATCGCCGCATCGCGCATTGCTCATCTATATATCAGAAAAGGCAACGCGGCGACCGGTTGAGGTGTTCACTGCTTGCCTGCCCGGATGTCCTGCAGGAGCATGAGCCCGGCGGAGAAGACGACGAAGAGCAGCGGCGTGGGCACCTTGTCCACCGCGTCCCTCATCCTCGGCACCTGCCTGCCGGCGTTCTTGGCCGTGACGGCGAGCAGCGGCGCCGCCAGGACGGCCACCGCGGCCTTGTTGGCGAGGACGAGGCGGAGGTCCATCCTCACCCACTCCATGATCAGCTCCCGGAACTCCTGCTGCGTTATCCCCTTGTCGCGGAACCCCTGCAGTCGATATATAAAACCAAATCACTCCCATAGCTGAGCAGAAGGCCATGGACATAGAAATTTCAGAAGTAGGAAGAGAGCAGAGACCTCCGCTTTTCCCTTGACGACCTGCATGCATGGAGGGTCCTTGTGAGGCCCCACCAGCTGCTTGTTGATGGAGCTGGATGAGACGCCCAACGAGATGGATCAGATCAAAGTTAGTTAATCAGGAAACGAGAGCAGAGGATGCATGAGGCGAAAGAGATGGATGCTAAAACACGAGCGCGGTATCCTTCTCACTTGTAAACCATGAGGGTGGCGACGTGGAGATTTTTGACGTCCAGGAGCTTGGCGTTCTTCTCGGCGTTGAGGACAGCCAGTTCGTCGAACACCTTCTCACATATCCTTACAACATCCAGCTTGCCTGCGACCAACCAACCCGTTACACCACACGAATGGATCAAGAAAATAGAAAGAAATTTACAAGATTGGTTACCTTGAGCTCTGTCCCACAGGCGGCCGAAGAAGCGCGCCATGGATCGATGCTCCTCCTTCTCTGGCCGCGGTGGAGGGCAAAGAACACGTACTACAAGTAGATAAGAGAAGAGAATTAGGAAGCTATGGCAGGAAGCATATTTATGCCGCTGCTGATTGGGCTGTCGAGCCGCAGTGGCTTGCAGGGAAGGTCAGAATCAGCCTAGAGCTAGCAGACCAGGGTGCGTATTGGTGATCACCGACCGAGCATTTGGCAGTCCTTCCTTCCCTTGCGTTGCCTTGCTCCTCCGGCAACATAAAGAATTCTCGATTCCTACCTTTTTCCTCGCGTGAACACCAAATCCAAGCACCAAGGGTGCACCTAGTAGCTTCTCTTTTGAGCAAAAAGTAATATAATCCTAATCAACTTTGGACCGTTCCCGTGGAAGAATCACGCTCACACAGTAGGTTAGTTACCATTCTCTCCTGTTGAGTAACGTGCTTCAAGTAGAAAGTATTCCTATATATGTGCCCACGAGGCTCAAACAATACAACGAACTATTCCACCAAATCCCTCTCTCCCTTCTAACATGGTATCAGTTTCCGGGTTCTAAACCCTAGCCGCCGCCGCTTCCGCACCCGCGCGCCGCCCCTGGGGCGGTCGGCCTCCATGACCGCCGCCGGGGGCCGCGCCGCCCGTACCTAGGGTTCGTCCGCCGGCCGTGTTGACCAGCTGCCCTAGAGAGTCTTTTTCCCGAGTGTGAAAGCCAAGTGCTCCTGGTGGTTTTGGTAATTAATGTCAACATATCTTTTGTTGGACTAATGTTTTTCATCTAGTATATTTCAGACAAATTCAACAGATGGAGTGGCATGGACAATAGGATGTGGAACCCCTTCAAAATGTTAAGGACGAAGGATTGGCTCAAGCTCAAAGCTCACACTAGTAGAAAAGGGGGCTTTGGTCCAGGCCGAGTAACTCCATTAGTCCCGGTTCAGTCCAGAACCGGGACCAATGGGTGCATTTATCCCGGTTCGTGCGGCTAAGGCATTAGTCCCGGTTCACCTGGGCCCTTTAGTTCCGGTTCGTGCCACCAACCGGTACTAATGGCCTTTGAGGCATTAGTACTGGTTCATGGCACAAACCGGTACTAAAGGTCCCATTTTCAAACTCCCCTCCCCCCGTGGACCGCCTTTTCAGTTTTAGAAAAAACAAAAGAAAATGATGGAAATGTCAAAAAAATAAAATAAAATAAGTTTCCCATGTGATATGTGGTGGTTCATGGCACAAACCGGTACTAAAGGTCCCATTTTCAAACTCCCCTCCCCCCGTGGACCGCCTTTTCAGTTTTAGAAAAAACAAAAGAAAATGATGGAAATGTCAAAAAAATAAAATAAAATAAGTTTCCCATGTGATATGTGGTCTAGTTGTTGGGAAAATTTACAAATATGAATTTCGACTTTATTTACAAAATCTCTCTGGAATTTGTAAAATGGGCATAACTTTTGCATACGAACTCATATTAAAAAGTTTTTTAATATGAAAAATCATCTACTCGAAAAGTTACATCCAAATTTAACAGGTTAAACATTTTCAAAATCCTCAAAAACCTAACAGAAAAAAGTTACGGGGCTTTTAAGATCTAGAGTGGAAAAAATCGAAAAAATTTCAAACTTACTAGTGGCGCACCATTTGGTAGGTGCGCCACTAGTAACAGAAAAAAAATATTTTCAATATTTTTTTGGAAAAAATGTGGTCAAATCTGGTCAAACAGTGGTCAAACAATGGTCAAACTAATTATTCTAGAATATTAGTGTTACTAAATAATTATTTTAGTTATTTCGAATTTTGGTCAAATATGGTCAAACTGTGGTCAAATTGTGGTCAAACTGTGGTCAAACAATGGCCAAACTAATTATTCAAGAAATATTAGTGTTACTAAATAATTATTGTTTTTTAAAACAATAGTTTCAAACTCAAACAGTGAAATGTGTCACTTCATGCTCAAGCAAAATTCCCGAAGGTTAATAGGATTGACATCTTACTATTGTCAGGAAAACAACAAGTGCAGACTTGGAAACGAGGGAGAATAGAACCCGGAAGTTAAGCGTGCTCAGGCTGGGGGAGTGGGAGGATGGGTGACCGTTCGGGAAGTTAGATGATTTGAAATAATGAGGGGTGGTTAGAGGATCTCGGTCTAAAGGGGAGAGGCATTAGTAACGACCCTTTAGCCGGGACTAAAGGGCCTTACCAACCGGGACAAAAGCCCCTTTTTCTACTAGTGTCAAGACTACATTTTTATTTTTAGTGATCCAAGATCACATTGAGTCCATAGGAAAAGCCAATACTATTAAAAGGGGATGAGGTGTTGCTTAATGGCTTGCTTGCTCAAAGTGCTTAGTGATATGCTCCAAAGCCCTCAACCACTTTCTCACATCCACATATGTTCCAAACCAAAAGTCAAACTCGGCCCTACCGAAACTTTCTATCCGGCGCCACCGAGTTCTGTTGATTACTAGTGATCCTAAGTTTGATGATTGCCTGTTTGAGCTTCGTGATCTCATGCGTGCCAAAGGAGATGTTGGAATCATTAGTAATATCATCTCCGAAGCCATTAGATTTCATAAAGATGACTATTGTGATGATAATTTATCTAATGAATCACTCTGTCTAGGAATTGATCCATCACTTGACGATGTTGAACATGGATACTATGATGAGGATGATGATAGTGACTATGATCTTGATGATGCGATGAGACACTTTGGTCTTATGGCTAATCTTCGCGGCTACATGGCTGGAGGAAAGGAATGGGTCCTTGATAGTGGATGTACTGATCATATGACCGGAGACAAAGACATGTTTCGTGAGCTTGCTGAAAACGACTGCCCTCGGAAGTACGTCACTTTTGGTGATAACTCAAAGGGTAAGGTGGTTGGCCTTGGTAAGGTGGCCATCTCACATGATAGCTCCATACAAAATGTCATGCTCATTGAATCGCTTGGGTATAATTTACTTTCAGTATCTAGACTTGCTGATTTCGGTTTCAATGTCCTATTCAGTGAAGTAGATTGCCAAGTGTTTCGTAGAGATAATCATAAAATGGTCTTTACCGGTATTTGTAGAGGTGATCTTTACATTGTTGACTTCACTAAAAAGGCTCAACCTAGAACTTGCTTAATTGCAAAATCTTCAAAAGGCTGGTTGTGGCATAGAAGATTAGGTCATGTGGGCATGCAAAATCTTGATAAGCTTATTAAAGGTGATCATATCCTTGGAGTAAAAGATGTTATATTTGACAAGGATAGACTTTGTAGTGCTTGTCAAGCAGGAAAACAAGTTGGAGGAAGTCACCCCGTGAAGAACATTATGACCACGAGAAGACCGCTCGAGCTACTTCATATGGATCTCTTTGGTCCCAATGCCTACAAGAGTCTCGGTGGTAACTCATTTGGTCTAGTTATAGTTGATGATTCTTCAAGATTTACGTGGGTGCTCTTTCTTGATGATAAATCGCAGGTCCAAAAGATCTTCAAGAACTTCTCTAGGAAGGCCCAAAATCAATTTGAAGTGAAGATCAAGAAGGTTCGCAGCGACAATGGAATGGAGTTCAAGAACGCAAATGTGGATACCTTTCTTGACGAAGAAGGTATTTCACACGAGTTCTCAGCTACGTACACACCTCAACAAAATGGAGTTGTTGAGAGGAAGAACCGGACTCTTATTGAGATGGCAAGAACGATGCTTGATGAGTACAAGACTCCAAAACACTTTTGGGCGGAAGCGGTTGAGACAGCTTGTCATGCAACAAATCGCTTGTATCTTCACAAGCTACTCGGCAAGACGGCATACGAGCTTCTCACCGGTAACAAACCCCAAGTTGGATACTTTCGAGTACTCGGCTCAAAGTGTTACATTCTTGAATAGCATCATCGTTCCAAATTTGCTCCTAAATCTCATGAAGGTTTCCTACTTGGTTATGGCTCAAACTCTCACACTTACCGTGTCTACAACAATTTCACCCGAAAGGTTGAAGAGACGGTAGATGTGAAGTTTGATGAATCTAACGGCTCGCAAGTAGAGCAATTGCCAATTGATGTAGGAGATAAAGATCCTTCGGAAGCAATCCAAGACTTGTCTATTGGCAAGATTCATCCAACGGAGGTGAAGGAGAGTACCTCGTCCGTCCAAGTGGAAGCTTCTACCTCACGACAAGGTGAACCAAGAGTTAATACGGAAGCATCCACAAGTGGGACGCACCAAGATGAAGAAAACGAGGAAGTACACCAAGATGAACCTCATCAACCTCCTTCTCCACCAAGACAAGAGAACTATGATGACCCACAAGTATAGGGGATCTATCGTAGTCCTTTCGATAAGTAAGAGTGTCAAACCCAACGAGGAGCAGAAGGAAATGATAAGCGGTTTTCAGCAAGGTATTCTCTGCAAGTACTGAAATAAGTGGTAACAAATAGTTTTGTGATAAGGTAAATTGTAACGAGTAACAAGTAACAAAAGTAAATAAGGTGCAGCAAGGTGGCCCAATCCTTTTTGTACCAAAGGACAAGCCGGAACAAACTCTTATATAAGGAAAAGCGCTCCCGAGGACACATGGGAATATTGTCAAACTAGTTTTCATCACGTTCATATGATTCGCGTTCGGTACTTTGATAATTTGATATGTGGGTGGACCGGTGCTTGGGTGCTGTTCTTACTTGAACAAGCATCCCACTTATGATTAACCTCTATTGCAAGGATCCGCAACTACAACAAAAGTATTAAGGTAAACCTAACCATAGCATGAAACACGTGGATCCAAATCAGCCCCTTACGAAGCAACGCATAAACTAGGGTTTAAGCTTCTGTCACTGTAGCAACCCATCATCTACTTATTACTTCCCAATGCCTTCCTCTAGGCCCAAATAATGGTGAAGTGTTATGTAGTCGACGTTCACATAACACCACTAGAGGCTAGACAACATACATCTCATCAAAATATCAAACGAATACCAAATTCACATGACTACTAATAGCAAGACTTCTCCCTTGTCCTCAGGAACAAACGTAACTACTCACAAAGCATATTCATGTTCATAATCAGAGGGGTAATAATATGCATATAGGATCTGAACATATGATCTTCCACCAAATAAACCAACTAGCATCAACTATAAGGAGTAATCAACACTACTAGCAACCTACTAGCACCAATCCCGGACTTGGAGACAAGAATTGGATACAAGAGATGAACTAGGGTTTGGAGATGAGATGGTGCTGGTGAAGATGTTGATGGAGATTGCCCTCTCCCGATGAGAGGAGCGTTGGTGATGATTTCCCCCTCCCGGAGGGAAGTGTCCCCGGCAGAACAGCTCTGCCGAAGCTCTAGATTGGTTCCGCCAAGGTTCCGCCTCGTGGAGGCGGAGTATCGTCCCGAAAGGTTCCTTCCTATTTTTTTCTCATGGAAAGACTTCATATAGGAGAAGATGGGCGTCGGAGAGCCACTAGGGGGCCCACGAGGTAGGGGGTGCGCCCTAAGGGGGGGCGCCCCCACCCTCGTGAACAGGGTGTGGCCCCCCTGGCCTTCATCTTTGGTGAGGATTTTTCTTTATTTATTTTAAGATGTTCCGTGGAGTTTCAGGAGTTTTGGAGTTGCACAGAATAGGTCTCTAATATTTGCTCCTTTTCCAGCCCAGAATTCCAGCTGTCAGCATTCTCCCTCCTTATGTAAACCTTGTAAAATAAGAGAGAATAGCCATAAGTATTGTGACATAATGTGAAATAACAGCCCATAATGCAATAAATATTGATATAAAAGCATGATGCAAAATGGACGTATCAACTCCCCCAAGCTTAGACCTCGATTGTCCTGAAGCGAAAAGCCGATAACAATAAATATGTCCTCATGTTTAGAGGTAGAGGCGTCGATAAAAATAAAATACGGACATGAAGGCATCATGATTATTCTCATAACAGCAACATATATAGATTTTGTCATATGATTACTTATGTTCAAGTGATGATCTATTCACAATGCAAAAGTATGAATCAGAAACCTTATTGAGCACCAACAAACTATAACCTGAGTCATTGAAGCAATTGCAATTTATCATAACATCGGAAAGAGTCTATGTCAGAGCTAAAAAGCAAGTCCGCATACTCAACTATCATCTAGTCCTTCATAATTGCTAACACTCACGCAATACTTGTGGTTACGGAGTTTTAATCGGACACAGAGAAAGATAGGAGCTTATAGTTTTTTCCCACAACCTTTTACCTCAAGGGTAATGTCAACAATAATAATTCATGCTCCCCTACATCCAATTAGATATATATATATCATGTTCTTTCCAACATGCTGAGCTTGCCAAAGGATAAAATGAAAAAAAGGAAAGGTGAAGATCACCGTGACTCTTGCACAAGGTAGAAGATAATAATAAAAGATAGGCCCTTCGCAGAGGGAAGCAGAGGTTGCCATGCGCTTTTATGGTTGGATGCATAAAATCTCAATGCGAAAGAACGTCACTTTATATTGCCCCTTGTGATATGAACCTTTATTATGCAGTCCGTCGCTTTTATTACTTCCACATCACAAGATCGTATAAAGCTTATTTCTCCCACACCAATCAATCATACATATTTAGAGCAATTTTTATTGCTTTGCACCGATGACAACTTACTTGAAGGATCTTACTCAATCCATAGGTAGATATGGTGGACTCTCATGGCAAAACTAGTTTAAGGGTATTTGGAAGCACAAGTAGTATCTCTACTTGGTGCTGAGAATTTGGCTAGCATGAGGGGGAAAGGCAAGCTCAACACGTTAGAGGATCCATGACAACATACTTTATCTCAGATATAAGAAAACATAACTCATTATGTTGTCTTCCTTGTCCAACATCAACTCTTTAGCATGTCATATTTTAATGAGTGCTCCCAATCATAAAAGATGTCAATGATAATATATCTATATGTGAAACCTCTCTTTCCTTATTACTTCCTATTAATTGCAACGATGACCAAAGCTATGGCTGCCAACTCCCAACAACTTTTAATCATCATACTCTTTCTATGTGAAGTCATTACTTTCAATAAGATCAATATGAACTCTTTGTTTCTTTTTATTCTTTTTCTTCTTTTCTTTTATTCACCCAGGATCATGGCAAAATAATCAAGCCCTTGACTCAACACTAATCTTTATTATATATATATAGCTCACAGACTCGATTACATAGAGAGATCATAAAGCAAAACTCAAAACTAGATCATGTCATAAACTTTATTCTACTAGATCAAGATACTACTAAAAGGATCGAACTAAGAAAAACGGTAAAGGTAGGAGATGTGATGGTGATACGATACCGGGGCACCTCCCCCAAGCTTGGCGGATGCCAAGGGGGGTGCCCATACCCATGTGATTATATCTCCTTTGTTGGTGAAGAAGGTGGAGGTGTTGTCGATGACGCAGGCTTGCCCTTCTCTTTCTCCAACTTGCGTCTGAGGGAGAAATTATCAATCCTCAACTCATCATTCTCGATCTCAAGCTTTATTATCCTTTTGCATAATGCCTCTTTGCTTTCTTGCTCGAAACGAGGGGGAACTGGTTCATATTCATCTTCCTCATCGGGGTACCATATATATGGGTAGGTGTCCTTGAATATGTTCTTATCCAAAGGCTGGTAAGAAACTGGGCAATCCTCCTCTGAATCTTGAGACGACATGTTGATCTAATCTGCAGCAGCACAGCTCGAAACAAAAACAGAGGATATTTGTGTGATACGGGAGTCAAAACCTTCGGGAGGATATATAATGAATTTTTACCGACCAAAATAAGTATCGTGCAAGAAAACGGAGTCCGGAGGGCACACGAGGTGCTCACGAGGTAGGGGGACGCGCCCAGGGGGGTAGGGCGCGCCCACCACCCTCGTGGGGCCCTCGTGTCCTTCCCGGACCGCTACTTATTTTTCTATTTTTCTAAATATTCCAAGACGGAGAAATATTGCCTTAAAAATTGTTTTGGAGTCGGTTTATGCTACCTCTTGAGCTTGCGTTGGATTTCCCCGAAGAGGAAACGATGATGCAGCAGAGTAGCGTAAGTATTTCCCTCAGTTTTTGAGAACCAAAGTATCAATCCAGTAGGAGGCTACACGCAAGTCCCTCGTACCTACACAAAAGCAATAGCTCCTCGCAACCAACGCGATTAGGGGTTGTCAATCCCTTCACGGTCACTTACGAGAGTGAGATCTGATAGAGATAATAGATAATATTTTTGGTATTTTTGATATAGAGATGCAAAGTAAAAAGTAAAAGGCAAAATAAAAAGCAAAGCAATATTAAAGTGATGGAGATTGATATGATGAGAATAGACCCGGGGGCCATAGGTTCACTAGTGGCTTCTCTCAAGAGCATAAGTATTCTGCGGTGGGTGAACAAATTACTATTGAGCAATTGACAGAACTGAGCATAGTTATGAGAATATCTAGGTATGATCATGTATATAGGCATCACGTCCGAGACAAGTAGATCGACTCCTGCCTGCATCTACTACTATTACTCCACTCATCGACCGTTATCCAGCATGCATCTAGAGTATTAAGTTAAAAACAGAGTAACGCCTTAAGCAAGATGACATGATGTAGAGAGATAAATTCATGCAATATGAAATAAACCCCATCTTGTTATCCTCGATGGCAATGATGCAATACGTGCCTTGCTACCCCTTCTGTCACTGGGAAAGGACACCGCAAGATCGAACCCAGAGCTAAGCACTTCTCCCATGGCAAGAACTACCAATCTAGTTGGCCAAACCAAACGGATAATTCGAAGAGACTTGCAAAGATAACCAATCATACATAAAAGAATTCAGAGAAGATTCAAATATTATTCATAGATAGACTTGATCATAAACCCACAATTCATCGGTCTCAACAAACACACCATAAAAAGAAGATTACATCAAATAGATCTCCACGAGAGAGGGGGAGAACATTGTATTGAGATCCAAAAAGAGAGAAGAAGCCATCTAGCTACTAACTATGGACCCGAAGGTCTGAGGTAAACTACTCACACTTCATCGGAGAGGCTATGATGATGTAGAAGCCCTCCGTGATGACGGCCCTCTCCGGCGGAGCTCCGGAACAGGCCCCAAGATGGGATCTCGTGGATACAGAAAGTTGCGGCGGTGGAATTAGGTTTTTGGCTCCGTATCTGATCGTTTGGGGGTACGTAGGTATATATAGGAGGAAGGAGTACGTCGGTGGAGCTCCGAGGGGCCCACGAGGCAGGGGGCGTGCCCTAGGGGGGTGCGCCCCCCACCCTCATGACCGCCTCTTGGCTCCCTTGGAGTAGGGTCCAAGTCTCCTGGATCACGTTCGGTGAGAAAATCACGTTCCCGAAGGTTTCATTCCATTTGGACTCCGTTTGATATTCCGTTTCTTCGAAACACTGAAATAGGCAAAAAACAGCAATTCTGGGCTGGGCCTCCGGTTAATAGGTTAGTCCCAAAAATAATATAAAAGTGGAAAATAAAGCCCAATATAGTCCAAAACAGTAGATAATATAGTATGGAGCAATCACAAATTATAGATACGTTGGAGACGTATCAGGCATCCCCAAGCTTAATTCCTGCTCGTCCTCGAGTAGGTAAATGATAAAAAGAGAATTTTTTATGCGGAGTTCTACTTGGCATAATTTCAATGCAAATCTTCTTAATTGTTGTACGAATATTCAGATTCGATAGATTCAAGACAAAAGTTCATATTGACATAAAAATAATAATACTTCAAGCATACTAACAAAGCAATTATGTCTTCTCAAAATAACATGGCCAAAGAAAGTTATCCCTACAAAATCATATAGTCTGGCTATGCTCTATCTTCACCACACAAAGTATTCAAATCATGCACAACCCCGATGAGAAGCCAAGCAATTGTTTCATACTTTAACATTTTCAAAACCTTTTCGATCTTAACGCAATACATGAGCGTGAGCCATGGATATAGCACTTATATGTGGAAGAGAATGGTGGTTGTGGAGAAGACAAAAGGAGGGGAAGATAGTCTCACATCAACTAGGCGTATCAATGGGCTATGGAGATGCCCATCAATAGATATCAATGTGAGTGAGTAGGGATTGCCATGCAACGGATGCACTAGAGCTATAAGTATATGAAAGCTAATCAAAAGAAACTAAGTGGGTGTGCATCCAACTCGCTTGCTCACGATGAAACGCCCTCGATGCGGCTATATCTCCCACGTGTCGAAGCACGACTTAGAGGCATAACCGCATTGAAAGCAATGTCGCAAGTGAGGTAATCTTCACACAACCCATGTAATACAATAGGGGAAAAGATACATAGTTGGCTTACAATCGCCACTTCACACAATTACATGAATAAAGCACTACATCAACCAGATACACACAAGGTCCGACTACGGAACCAAAATAAAAGAAGAACCCCAAATGCGACAAAGATCCCCGATCGACCCCAACTGAGCTCCACTACTGATCAACTAGAACGAAACAACACAAAGGACAAGATCTCCATCGAGCTCCTCCTGAGCTTGGTTGCGTCATCTGCACGGACTCATCGGCACCTGCAAACTGGTTTGGAAGTATCTGTGAGCCACGAGGACTCAGCAATCTCGCACCCTCGCGATCAAGACTATTTAAGCTTAAGGGTAAGGTAAAAGTATGAGGTGGAGCTGCAGCAAGCGACTAGCATATATGGTGGCTAACATACGCAAATGAGAGCGAGAAGAGAAGGCAAAGCACGGTCGATAAAAGTATGATCAAGAAGTGATCCTATAGCAACCTACGTCAAGCATAACTCCAACAACCGTGTTCACTTCCCGGACTCCGCCGGAAAGAGACCATCACGGTTACACACGCTCTTGATGCATTTTAATTAAGGTCAACTTTAGGTTTTCTACAACCGGACATTAACAAATTTCCATCTGCCCATAACCGCGGGCACGGCTTTCAAAAGTTCAAATCCCCGCAGGGGTGTCCCAACTTAGCCCATCACAAGCTCTCACGGTCAACGAAGGAATAGACCTCCTCCCAAGACATTCCGATCAGACTCGGTATCCCGGTTCTACAAGACATTTCGACAGGGTAAAACTAAACCAGCAACACCGCCGGAATGTGCCGACAAATCCCGATAGGAGCTGCACATATCTCTTTCTCAGGGCACACCAGATTGTCTAAACTTCCGGTAGGCCAGCCCAGAGTTGCCCCTGGTGGCCACCGGCGGCTGACAAGTTGGACCAACACTCAGAGGAGCACTGGCCCGGGGGGGGGGGGTAAAATAATGATGACCCTCAGGAGCGCGACTCCCAAGGGAAAGGAAAAGGCTAGGTGGCAAATGGTAAAACCAATGTTGGGCATTGCTGGAAGAGCTTTACTTAAGGCGAACTGTCAAGGGGTTCCCATAATAGCCCAACCGCGTAAGGAACGCAAAATCCAGGAACATAACACCGATATGACGGAAACTAGGGCGGCAAGAGTGGAACAAAACACCAGGCATAAGGCCGAGCCTTCCACCCTTTACCAAGTATATAGATGCATTAATTAAATAAGATATATTATGATATCCCAACAATTAAACATGTTCCAACAAGGAACGATCTCCATGTTCCAACAAGGAACAAAACTTCAATCTTCACCTGCAACTAACAACGCTGTAAGAGGGGCTGAGCAAAGCGGTGACATAGCCAATCAATGGTTTGCTAGGACAAGGTGTGTTAGATTTGGATCGGGAGGGATGGATCCCGAGAGGGATTTGGTGGAGTGGCGGCGGCGATGGGACAAACCCCCTAGATTTTAGGGTTGCTGCCTAGGTCTATATATAAAGCACTAGATTTTTGGTTAGGGGCTATTAGGACCCTCCGATCGCAATCGGACGATCGCGAATAAAATAGCTAGGAAGTCCAAATAAGAAAATGGTGACGTTTTGTAGATGTTTGGGGATGATCCGGACACAACGGTGGCGACACCTCGGGTCGGGTCCGGGACAACTTTCGGACGCTCACGTGAGGGGTTCGATGCACTGTGCAGAGAGGGTTTTGGACCGTGCAGTCGCATCGGACAACTCCGGAAGCGAAGAGGGGAAAGAGGATGGACTAGGTGGGCTGTGGCGAGACTGCGAGGGGGAGAAGAGAGAGAGAGGGCCCGACATCTGTTTCCGGAGACCGAAAACGTCCGACGTTTGACCGGCTATAGTGCCGCTATAGTTATCCGTTGGGGCATCAAACGACCTCCGAATGCGAAGAAACTTGACAGGCGGTCTATCTACACTATAATAAGACCACACGTCAACTCTCATCCCACTCCGAGAACATTTTCCGGCCACTTATAAAATAATATTTCGGACATGCCGCGGCGCGTGCAAGTGTGTCTGGACTCAGAACGGACAACGGACGGAACTGGGGGAACCCGGACAGATGCAAGCTTTGAAAACATGATGATGCAATGCAGATGATGACATGAAAAGATCCAACACACAAGCAAATGACATGGCAACAACATCGAATAACTGGATGACACCTGGCACATCGGTCTTGGGGCGTTACAACACTCCACCACTACGAGAGGATCTCGTCCCGAGATCTAGAATGGCACCGGAGGGACAACGGAAAAGAAAGAGAGGAGGTAAAAATAAGTTGCTCCTTTGACAAACGAGTGAGACCAAAGAACCTTGAAAAGGTTAAACCATATCGAGAAAAGAATACAACGGAGATACACAAAGTATAAAGCACTCCGTTGGGAAAGAGGAACGAGGAAGAACAAGGTTGAAAGCACTCCGGTAGGGAAGAGTAATAAGGAAGAACAAATTTAGACAGCACTCTAGTTGAAAAGAGATGCAAGGCTTGATAAGGCGAAGAGAACTGAGCAGAGGGCACAACTCTCCGGTTAAATGTATAAGCAAGGAAAGAACAAGGTCCTGACAAGAACAAGAAGAAATGTGGAAGATAGCACCATCACAATGCCCTCGGAACAAAAGAAAGAGTGGAATGGAATGAACGAAGTGAAACAAGATCTTGAAGGAGCACGCTTACAACAAATGCTAGAACGGAGTTGTTGGAAAACCAACAATGAAAAGAATAAGCTTGATATGGTCTTATGGAATACATCTCAAATTATAAGGTGACAACCTGCCACTCACAGAAAAAGAATTGGATTGATATCAACAAGGAGACGAGAAACTATATCGCACCGGAAAGGATAAATGAAGAAATTGGATCATTTATAAGCACCATAGATAGCAACAATCCTTAGGGAAGGCTTTCGGTGAACACTAAACCGAGATAACTCCAATGAAGAGATTGGTGGATTTAAATACCTCACTCTTGAAAACATGTGAAATCATGAAACATGAACTCAAATTATGAAAAATGACATAATACCACCTCCAAAGATACGGAAGAAAGAATTGCACTCCGGATAGAAAGATGAAGAATGCTTGAGCTCCCTAGAAATGAACCTCGATGAAAACTTCGAGAAGGAATTAAATCCTTGATGGATCCATCATGTAGAACCTTCATGAAGAACTCCGGTAATAAAAGAATGATCCCAAAATAATTGACTGATGAAAAGAATAAGATTGAAGCCTCGCAATGATTTAGATAGAGATCTCCGTGATAATAAAATTGAAAGAGGTTGGAACTCCGGAAAAGAAAGATGAACAAATGAGATCAAGAATTTGAAGGGCCTCCGGAATAAGGAATTAATCACTTGAATGAAGAAGAATAAGAATTATGTTATGCTTATCCTTCACCAATTAAATTGATGGCAATCAACGGATTTGGCATATTACTTATTCTCGTAGAAAAGGATTAAGATAGATATGGCGCAAACTTGGAAGATCTTCAACGAACCACAGTTAGAGTTTGGGACAACGAATACATAGATATGATAAACGAAGGAAGAAGAAACTCTTGAACGAACCACCGTAAGAATTTAAAATGAATGAAGAAAAGATAGCGAAACACCGGGAAGAATTAGGAAATGAACGAAGATACAAGAGAGAATTTGATACAAGAGAACAAAAAGATCACGAGATGCTTAGAGAATATTTGACTGATGCACCGGAAATATTTTGAGAATGAGAGCTGAAAACTGAGAATGAATAAACCTGAGATGATGGACTCCGGAGGAAGGAAAAGAATGGAGAGGCTTCACAACAATAAGATGGATACTCGATTAAGAAATCTGAGTCCTTAAAAAAAAAAAAGGGGGGGGGGGGGGGGAGGGACAATAAAGACAACTTGGGATGGATGAAACGAACACCGTTGAGAAAGCTGAGATTGAAACTTGCGGATGTTGAAAATGAACGAATCCGTTTGAAGAGAAAAAACACACCGGTTGAAAAGGATTGACATGACAATCTCGATTATCAAGAAGGATTGGTCTTCACATCGAAGTATGAGAACACCGCTTCGGGAAGGTATGGAATCAACATTTGACATTGAAGCAACTCGAATACCACAACTCAAAACAAAACAAAGGATTGGCTTGCAGAATAAGCCGGAACAAACATATGATAGAGATTTCGTCTGAAGTTTTCGTGGTGGGGCCTACACGGGCTCGACCGTACAGCACCATCATGTACAAGGCAGTGCACATGACATACGAAGCGTCCCCGAGTCAGCATAGCCAAGGACTCTTTAAGACACAACGAGACCACTGTAAAACCAACCGTGAATAGGTGGACCACTAGACGTCGAACCCCAATTTCATACCATACATCTGTCAGAAAGATATCCTAAGAGCTACTTGAATTCCCACTTATGAACTCCCGAAATTTTTCGGTTATGCAATCAGGTGTTGGGGATACAGGGGAAGCATAATATCTCACCCAAATCAAGAAAATCCTACATCCAGCTGTATCCATCCTTCAACACATAACCAAGAAACCTTCGGAAATCGTCTACCTCAACCTTCGAAAAGCATCCGTTATACAAGTTATGGCGATACTCCCGAACTCCCGCCCCAGTACTGGGTGGCGTCGAGGTTATCTCACCAACGAACTGCATAAAAGAGATTTTCGATGTCGGCGTACTAAACTCAGGTATTCTAGAACTGCCACGATAAAATTATGACGACAACACCTCGGAGCTCAACTCCCCGGACACCTCCACAAAACCCTGACAGGAGGCACCAAGACAATGTTCTCGTCACAAAACCATCGGAACAATTCCAAGATACCCGCGTGATCCTAAATTTTTTTTAGAGAAATTTGAGAAGAGAATAGTCAAAACTCTACGTCAGGATGCCTTACCAGAGCGATGAGGAGACTGGGAAGTAAAAAGAATTCCTAAACTCTCCAATATGTAATTCCTAAATGACTCAAAACATTTTTCTAGACACAACTCGGCCACTAAAAACGATCAAGCAATGGGGCTCCTAAGGCCGGGGAAGGCTCTGATTACCAACTTGAAACGCCCTCGATGCGGCTATATCTCCCACGTGTCAAAGCACGACTTAGAGGCATAACCGCATTGAAAGCAATGTCGCAAGTGAGGTAATCTTCACACAACCCATGTAATACAATAGGGGAAAAGATACATAGTTGGCTTACAATCGCCACTTCACACAATTACATGAATAAAGCATTACATCAACCAGATACACACAAGGTCCGACTACGGAAACAAAATAAAAGAAGAACCCCAAATGCGACAAAGATCCCCGATCGACCCCAACTGAGCTCCACTACTGATCAACTAGAACGAAACAACACAAAGGACAAGATCTCCATCGAGCTCCTCCCGAGCTTGGTTGCGTAATCTGCACAGACTCATCGGCACCTGCAAACTGGTTTGGAAGTATCTGTGAGCCACGGGGACTCAGCAATCTCGCACCCTCGCGATCAAGACTATTTAAGCTTAAGGGTAAGGTAAAAGTATGAGGTGGAGCTGCAGCAAGCGACTAGCATATATGGTGGCTAACATACGCAAATGAGAGCGAGAAGAGAAGGCAAAGCACAGTCGATAAAAGTATGATCAAGAAGTGATCCTATAGCAACCTACGTCAAGCATAACTCCAACAACCGTGTTCACTTCTCGGACTCCGCCGGAAAGAGACCATCATAGTTACACACGCTCTTGATGCATTTTAATTAAGGTCAACTTCAGGTTTTCTACAACCGGACATTAACAAATTCCATCTGCCCATAACCGCGGGCATGGCTTTCGAAAGTTCAAATCCCTGCAGGGGTGTCCCAACTTAGCCCATCACAAGCTCTCACGGTCAACGAAGGAATAGACCTCCTCCCGAGACATTCCGATCAGACTCGGTATCCCGGTTCTACAAGACATTTCGACAGGGTAAAACTAAACCAGCAACACCGCCCGAATGTGCCGACAAATCCCGATAGGAGCTGCACATATCTCTTTCTCAGGGCACACCGGATTGTCTAAACTTCCGGTAGGCCAGCCCAGAGTTGCCCCTGGTGGCCACCGGCGGCTGACAAGTTGGACCAACACTCAGAGGAGCACTGGCCCGGGGGGGGGGGTAAAATAATGATGACCCTCAGGAGCGCGACTCCCAAGGGAAAGGAAAAGGCTAGGTGGCAAATGGTAAAACCAATGTTGGGCATTGCTGGAAGAGCTTTACTTAAGGCGAACTGTCAAGGGGTTCCCATAATAGCCCAACCGCGTAAGGAACGCAAAATCCGGGAACATAACACCGATATGACGGAAACTAGGGCGGCAAGAGTGGAACAAAACACCAGGCATAAGGCCGAGCCTTCCACCCTTTACCAAGTATATAGATGCATTAATTAAATAAGATATATTATGATATCCCAACAATTAAACATGTTCCAACAAGGAACGATCTCCATGTTCCAACAAGGAACAAAACTTCAATCTTCACCTGCAACTAACAACGCTGTAAGAGGGGCTGAGCAAAGCGGTGACATAGCCAATCAACGGTTTGCTAGGACAAGGTGTGTTAGAGGCTTGGTGCAACAATATAGGAGGCATGATAAGCAAGTGGTAGGTATCGCAGCATAGGCAAGCAAAAGAGCGAGCATCTAGGAAGCAAAGATAGAAGTGATTTCGAGGGTATGATCATCTTGCCTGAAATCCCGCAAGGAAGAAGAACGAGTCCATGAAGAAGACAAACGGACGTAGTCGAATGAATCCTCACAACACGACGTTACCGGAACCAACTCGAAGAAGCAAACACCGGAAAGAAGCACACAACATAGTGAACAACCACCACATAGACATGGCATGATGCACAACCAAGTATGATGCATGTCGAGTTTAATGAGGCATGGCATGACAAAGTGCACAAACAAACCTACAAATTAAGTGGAGCTCATTATGCAACGGAGTTGCATATTGAAGAAAACACCACATGACTTATTTAGTTCTCTCTCGTTTATGTACCCAACAAGATTAAATGTTGTTAGCATGGCAAGAGGTGAAACATGATGAAACTATCTAATCTAGGCAAGTTTAAATGAGGCCGGAACAACAAAACAACAAGTCCAGAAACTCCTCATATGCATATATTAGGTTTGGTACTGTTCTGCCCTAAACACAATTTTAGAGTTATTAAACATGCAAAGCAAGTACACCATGTTAAACTAGGCATTTTTCTACCCCAATTACATATAAAGTTTATTAAATTCGGAGTTACGGTTATTTAGTTATGAAATAAATCATTTTAACATGGCATAGGAGCAAAATAATGCAAACATCATTTTAAACATTGCAAACATGCATGAAAGTGGCATATAATGAAACTAGATAGAATTCTAAGCATTTTGCATATATAAGTTGTTTTAATCCGATGCATGGTTTGTGAGATATTAAATGCATGAACATGAGGGTTTTTCTGCAAATCTGTCATCTCTGGAAAATTAGACAAATTCAAAGACGAAAAAAAACCACATCGGGCCGAATCTAGCTGGCCCAAGAGTGCACAGGGTGAGGGCACTGCATCTGAAGCTCACCAGGCCTCATGGGCCGGCTCGGTGGGGAGGCTGGACGCGGGCTGGCAGATGTGGGCCTGGAGATCAGGACGAGGCTAACTGGAGTCTCACGACGAGAAGTCAACGAGGGCGCGGTTGCCTGGCCTCGCTCGATGCAGAGGAAGCAGACAGAGGAGGCGAGACGCGGGGCGGCTTCAGTCGATGCAGGGCGCGGCAGCGGATGGAGCTCCTGCTCCGGCGACGCGGCGGTGCAGGGAATGAAGGAAGGTGCGGATCCGGGAGCTGTAACAGAGGACAGCGAGAGAAAGAGGGTCGTGTGAGAGCGTGGAAGCTTCAGCAAAGAAGAGAAAAGGGAAGGGAGCAGGTGCGGCGAGGACGACCTGCTGGTGCTGCTCACCGGCGGGACGACAGCGAGGGCGGAGCAAGGCGACTGCGTGAGCGACGAGGTGGAGGTTGGGGACGGCTCGGACTGGCCGAAGACGAGGCCATGGGCGGCGCTGAAGGAGGCGGCGCACGTCCTCTGAAGCTCGGGGTCGCCGGCGGGGTTCGAAGCAGAGGAGGACCGAACGGGCGGATCGAGTCGTCCGACCTCGGTTCCAGGCAACGGTGGCGGACGGAACTCCGGCAGGAACTTGGCGTGCGGGTGCAGCGACCTGAAGGAGGCAGCGAACAGAAGAGGCTGCGGCGCGGCTCCATGGGACGGCTCTAGATCAGAAGGAGAGGAGGGCCTCGGCGTTGTCTCTCCGACGAGGCGGCGGCGCGGGGGTGGTTCTGGCGAGGATGAGGAGGCAGGAGGCGCTGGAGGTCCACTTCAACGGGGACACGTCGGATCTCGCCGAGGACGGAAGAATTGGAGGCGAGGCGGCCGGGTCCGGTGGGTGGCGGCACCAAAGCTTGTCAGACGGGATGGGCTGGTGCGACGGTGACCTGCAGGAGCTTGACGGGGACTGCTGCTACAGAGAAACAGAGAGAGGTATGAGCGAGGGACAAGGGGAAAGAAAAGGCACGGGAAGATCCAGAGGAGGGGGATGCGACGTTCCTGCTAGTTGCCGGCGAGGAGTGACTTGGAGGCCTCGGCACGAGGAAATCGGCGAGCGGCGCGGGTTGGTTGGCTGCAGAAAACGAGGTGGATCTGGATCAGGGAAGAACCCGAGGTGGGAGGAGACAAGAGGAGTGGCTTCGGTTGGCTGGAGATTTGGATCGGGAGGGATGGATCCCGAGAGGGATTTGGTGGAGTGGCGGCGGCGATGGGACAAACCCCCTAGATTTTAGGGTTGCTGCCTAGGTCTATATATAAAGCACTGGATTTTTGGTTAGGGGCTATTAGGACCCTCCGATCGCGAATAAAATAGCTAGGAAGTCCAAATAAGAAAATGGTGACGTTTTGTAGACGTTTGGGGATGATCCGGACACAACGGTGGCGACACCTCGGGTCGGGTCCGGGACAACTTTCGGACGCTCACGTGAGGGGTTCGATGCACTGTGCAGAGAGGGTTTCGGACCGTGCGGTCACATCGGACAACTCCGGAAGCGAAGAGGGGAAAGAGGATGGACTAGGTGGGCTGTGGCGAGACTGCGAGGGGGAGAAGAGAGAGAGAGGGCCCGACATCTGTTTCCGGAGACCGAAAACGTCCGACGTTTGACCGGCTATAGTGCCGCTATAGTTATCCGTTGGGGCATCAAACGACCTCCGAATGCGAAGAAACTTGACAGGCGGTCTATCTACACTATAATAAGACCACACGTCAACTCTCATCCCACTCCGAGAACATTTTCCGGCCACTTATAAAATAATATTGCAGACATGCCGCGGCGCGTGCAAGTGTGTCTGGACTCAGAATGGACAACGGACGGAACTGGGGGAACCCGGACGGATGCAAGTTTTGAAAACATGATGATGCAATGCGGATGATGACATGACAAGATGCAACACGCAAGTGAATGACATGGCAACAACATCGAATAACTGGACGACACCTGGCACATCGGTCTCGGGGCGTTACACACGAAGACCTAGGGCAATTTTGAGGAAGCCCATCATTGGAATATACAAGCCAAGTTCTATAATGAAAAATTCCCACTAGTATATGAAAGTGACAAAATGAGAGACTCTCTATCATGAAGATCATGGTGCTACTTTGAAGCACAAGTGTGGTAAAAGGATAGTAACATTGTCCCTTCTCTCTTTTTCTCTCATTTTTTTATTTGGGCCTTTTCTTTTTTTATGGCCTCTTTTTTTTCGTCCGGAGTCTCATCCCGACTTATGGGGGAATCATAGTCTCCATCATTCTTTCCTCACTTGGGACAATGCTCTAAAAATTGATGATCATCACACTTTTATTTTTCTTACAACTCAACAATTACAACTCGATACTTAGAACAAATATGACTCTATATGAATGCCTCCGGCGGTGTACCGGGATATGCAATGATTCAAGAGTGACATGTATGAAAGAATTATGAACGGTGGCTTTGCCACACATACGATGTCAACTACATGATCATGCTAAGCAATATGACAATGATGGAGCGTGTCATAATAAACGGAATGGTGGAAAGTTGCATGGCAATATATCTCGGAATGGCTATGGAAATGCCATGATAGGTAGGTATGGTGGCTGTTTTGAGGAAGGTATATGGTGGGTGTATGATACCGGCGAAAAGTGCGCGGTATTAGAGAGGCTAGCAATGGTGGAAGGTTGGGAAAAAGTGCATATAATCCATGGACTCAACATTAGTCATAAAGAACTCATATACTTATTGCAAAAATCTAGAAGTTATCAAAGCAAAGTATTACGCGCATGCTCCTAGGGGGATAGATTGGTAGGAAAATACCATCGCTCGTCCCCGACCGCCACTCATAAGGAAGACAATCAATAAATAAATCATGCTCCGACTTCATCACATAACGGTTCACCATACGTGCATGCTACAGGAATCACAAACTTTAACACAAGAATTTCTCAAATTCACAACTACTCAACTAGGATGACTCTAATATCACCATCTTCATGTCTCAAAACAATTATCAAGCATCGATCTTTTATTAGTATTCAACGCACTCAAAAGAAAGTTTCACAAATCTTGAATACCAAGCATATTATTATTAAGCAAATTACCATGCTATTAAGACTCTCAAAATAATCTAAGTGAAGCATGAGAGATCAATAGTTTCTTTAAAACAAAACCACCACTGTGCTCTAAAAGATCTAAGTGAAGCACATAGAGCAAAATTATAAAGCTCAAAAGATATAAGTGAAGCACATAGAGCAAAAATACATAGCTCAAAAGATATAAGTGAAACACATAGAGTATTCTATCAAATTCAAATTCATGTATGGATCTCTCAAAAGGTGTGTACAGCAAGGATGATTGTGGCACACTAACAAACAAAGACACAAATAATACAAGACGCTCCAAGCAAAACACATATCATGTGGTGAATAAAAATATAGTTCCAAGTAAATTACCGATGGAAGTAGACGAAAGAGGGGATGCCTTCCGGGGCATCCCCAAGCTTTGACTTTTTGGTGTCCTTAGATTATCTTGGGGTGCCATGGGCATCCCCAAGCTTAGGCTCTTGCCACTTCTTGTTCCATAATCCATCAAAAGATTTCACCCAAAACTTGAAAACTTCACAACACAAAACTCAATAGAAATCTCGTGAGCTCTGTTAGAGAAAGAAAACAAAAGACCACTTCAAGGTACTGTAATGAACTCATTATTTATTTATATTGGTGTTAAACCTACTGTATTCCAACTTCTCTATGGATTATAAACTATTTTACTAGCCATAGATTCATCAAAATAAGCAAACAACACACGAAAAACAGAATCTGTCAAAAACAGAACAGTCTGTAGTAATCTGTAACTAACGCAAACTTCTGGAACTCCAACAAATCTACAAAAATTGGACGATCTAGACAATTTGTTTATTGAGCAGCATCAATTGGAATCAGTATTTTATCACGTTTCGTGATTTTTAATAATTCGGGCACTGAGCACAAAGCTTCTGGAAATTACAGCAAGATCAAATAACTATCATCCAAGAAGATCCAATAGGTCTAACTTGGCACAATCACTAATTAAAACACAAATCCACATCCAAACAGAAGGTAGATGGGTTATTTATTCCTAAACAGAAGAAAAACACAAAAAACTAAAAATAAAATTGGGTTGCCTCCCAACAAGCGCTATCGTTTAACGCCCCTAGCTAGGCATAAAAGCGAGGATAGATCTAGGTGGTGTCGTAGTAATAAGATAGATCGGTGAAAATCATTTCACATTCTCTACGTTCGGCAGCAAGTTTCCTTTGAGGCAAGAAAAGTAATCAAAAGGGCTAAATTTAATAGGACAGAAGTCCCCAAGATCAATTTTAGAAGGTATAGGTTCCTCTTTCGGCCCTTCGTATTGCACAACCAATTCATCATTATAAGCATTCTTTTGACAAAACCTTGTGAGCCTAAACTCGAGAGAGCATCCTAGATCGTTATTTCGAATAGCCAAGTCATCATTAAGTTCAGAGATTCTATCAATTGAAATATTGGCAGGCACCTTTTTTCTAAGGTTTTCACTGAAAGCAACATAGTCAAGAGATTGAAAGCGCATAATTTATTCTTGATCAAAGAGGATAGATTCTATGGGAGGACGACCAGCGTCCACCCTATAGTGCGCAAAGATTTCTTTGGCTTCTTTTATTATAAATCTGAATTCATGAGCCAAAAAGATAGTAGCGGCACGCTTAACAGAAGAATGTTCGATATTAGAAAATTCTAGGAAAATTCTTTGTATAGATGGGTGCATATGCATAAATTGCCTTTCAAGTTCAACGATAAGCATGGCAATAGCGTCCGCAAGACTACTAGTTCTATGGAGAATAGAACCGCCCATAGAGGGCAAAGCACCGGCACAAGTAAAGAAATCTTGAATAACTCCTTTTCCAATAATATTACCACTACCGATTCGAAATCTTTTTGTATGATAGGTAGGGGGTTCTTCAGCAGGAGCATCAGAATTTTCTATGACATTGTTATCGCCCATATCGGCGATAACTTCCCCAATTTCAGACATAGCCACAAGCAAGCGAGAAAAAGGCAGACGGAAAAAGAGAAGGAGAAGGAGATTGGGAGAGAGCGGGCAAATAAAACGGCAAGGGTGAAGTGGGGAGAGGAAAACGAGAGGCAAATGGCAACTAATGTAATGCGGGAGATAGGGATTGTGATGGGTACTTGGTATGTTGAATTTTTGCGTAGAATCCCCGGCAACGGCACCATAAATTCTTCTTGCTACCTCTTGAGCTTGCGTTGGATTTCCCCGAAGAGGAAAGGATGATACAGCAGAGTAGCGTAAGTATTTCCCTCAGTTTTTGAGAACCAAGGTATCAATTCAGTAGGAGGCTACACGCAAGTCCCTCGTACCTACACAAAAGCAATAGCTCCTCGCAACCAATGCGATTAAGGGTTGTCAATCCCTTCACAGTCACTTACGAGAGTGAGATCTGATAGAGATGATAGATAATATTTTTGGTATTTTTGATATAGAGATGCAAAGTAAAAAGTAAAAGGCAAAATAAAAAGCAAAGCAATATTAAAGTGATGGATATTGATATGATGAGAATAGACCCGGGGGCCATAGGTTTCACAAGTGGCTTCTCTCAAGAGCATAAGTATTCTACGGTGGGTGAACAAATTACTATTGAGCAATTGACAGAACTGAGCATAGTTATGAGAATATCTAGGTATGATCATGTATATAGGCATCACGTCCGAGACAAGTAGACCAACTCCTGCCTGCATCTACTACTATTACTCCACTCATCGACCGCTATCCAGCATGCATCTAGAGTATTAAGTTAAAAACAGAGTAATGCCTTAAGCAAGATGACATGATGTAGATAGATAAATTCATGCAATATGAAATAAACCCCATCTTGTTATCCTCGATGGCAACGATGCAATACGTGCCTTGCTGCCCCTTCTGTCATCGGGAAAGGACACCGCAAGATCGAACCCAAAGCTAAGCACTTCTCCCATGGCAAGAACTACCAATCTAGTTGGCCAAACCAAACGGATAATTCGAAGAGACTTGCAAAGATAACCAATCATACATAAAAGAATTCAGAGAAGATTCAAATATTATTCATAGATAGACTTGATCATAAACCCACAATTCATCGGTCTCAACAAACACACCGCAAAAAGAAGATTACATCAAATAGATCTCCACGAGAGAGGGGGAGAACATTGTATTGAGATCCAAAAAGAGAGAAGAAGCCATCTAGCTACTAACTATGGACCCGAAGGTCTGAGGTAAACTACTCACACTTCATCGGAGAGGCTATGATGATGTAGAAGCCCTCCGTGATGACGGCCCTCTCCGGCGGAGCTCCGGAACAGGCCCCAAGATGGGATCTCGTGGATACAGAAAGTTGCGGCAGTGGAATTAGGTTTTTGGCTCCGTATCTGATCGTTTGGGGGTACGTAGGTATATATAGGAGGAAGGAGTACGTCGGTGGAGCTCCGAGGGGCCCACGAGGCAGGGGGCGCGCCCTAGGGGGGCACGCCCCCCACCCTCATGACCGCCTCTTGGCTCCCTTGGAGTAGGGTCCAAGTCTCCTGGATCACGTTCGGTGAGAAAATCACGTTCCCGAAGGTTTCATTCCGTTTGGACTCCGTTTGATACTCCGTTTCTTCGAAACACCGAAATAGGCAAAAAACAGCAATTCTGGGCTGGGCCTCCGGTTAATAGGTTAGTCCCAAAAATAATATAAAAGTGGAAAATAAATCCCAATATAGTCCAAAACAGTAGATAATATAGCATGGAGCAATCAAAAATTATAGATACATTGGAGACGTATCAGTTTACTTACCGTGCCACATACCTATTTCCTTTTCGGAGTCTGAAACGTTCTGGAAAGTGTCTCTTATGTATTCCTCCGGGGTTATGGTTTCAATAATATTGGTTTCAACATTTATGGGATTACCTGAGATGTAATATTTAATTCTTTGACCGTTTACCACCTTTGGATTTGTACCTTTAAAGTTGTTGATCTTTATGGCACCGAAACGATAGACCTCCTCGATAACGTAGGGGCCTTCCCATTTAGAGAGAAGTTTTCCTACAAAAAATCTTAAACGAGAGTTGTATAGCATTACATAATCACCTACGTTAAACGCATGCTTCTGTATCCTTTTGTCATGCCATCTTTTAACTTTGTCTTTAAACAACTTGGCATTTTCATAAGCTTGGGTTCTCCATTCGTCATGTGAGCTAATATCAAATAACTTCTTCTCACCGGCAAGTTTGAAATCATAGTTGAGCTCTTTAATAGCCCAATATGCCTTATGTTCTAGTTCGAGAGGTAAGTGACATGCTTTTCCATATACCATTTTATACGGAGATATACCCATCGGATTTTTGTATGCAGTTCTATAAGCCCATAATGCATCATCAAGTTTCTTGGACCAATTCTTTCTAGACCTATTAAAAGTCTTTTGCAAAATTAATTTGAGGTCTCTATTGCTCAATTCTACTTGACCACTAGACTGTGGGTGATAAGGAGATGCAATTCTATGATTAACATCATATTTAGCAAGCATTTTACGGAAAGCACCATGAATAAAATGTGAACCTCCATCAGTCATTAAATATCTAGGGACTCCAAGCCTTGGAAAAATAACTTCCTTAAGCATCTTAATAGAAGTGTTATGATCAACACTACTAGTTGGAATAGCTTCTACCCACTTAGTAACGTAATCAACAGCAACTAAAATATGTGTATATCCATTAGAGGCAGGAAAGGGTCCCATATAACCAAAGCCCCAAACATCAAATGGTTCAATAACAAGTGAATAATTCATAGGCATTTCCTGACGTCTACTAATATTACCAATTCTTTGACATTCATCACAAGACAAGACAAACTTATGGGAATCCTTGAAGAGAGTAGGCCAATAAAAACCGGATTGCAATACCTTATGTGCAGTTCTATCTCCCGCATGGTGTCCTCCATAAGCTTCGGAATGACACTTGCGTAGGATCTGTTCCTGTTCATGCTTAGGTACACAACGTCTAATAACACCATCTAATCCTTCTTTATAAAGATGTGGGTCATCCCAAAAGTAATGTCTTAAATCATAGAAAAACTTTTTCTTTTGTTGGTATGTGAAGCTAGGTGGTATAATTTTAGCAACAATATAATTAGCATAATCAGCATACCAAGGAGTACTACGAGAAGTACTTATAACATTTAATTGTTCATCAGGAAAGGTATCATCAATAGGTAGTGGGTCATCAAGAACATTTTCTAGCCTAGACAAGTTGTCTGCAACGGGGTTCTCAACCCCCTTTCTATCAATGATATGCAAATCAAATTCTTGTAGCAAGAGAACCCATCTAATAAGTCTAGGTTTAGCATCTTTCTTTTCCATAAGATATTTAATAGCAGCATGATCAGTGTGAATAGTTACTTTAGAATCAACAATATAAGGTCTGAACTTATCACAAGCAAATACAACTGCTAAGAGTTCTTTTTCAATGGTAGCATAATTTCTTTGAGCATTGTCTAGAGTCTTACTAGCATAATGAATAACATTAATTTCTTATCAACTCTTTGCCCTAGAACAGCACCTACAGCATAATCACTGGCATCACACATAATTTCAAAGGGTAAATTCCAATCAGGTGGCTGAACAATAGGTGCAGAGACTAATGCTTTCTTAAGTATTTCAAATGCTTCTACACAATCATCATCAAAGACAAATGGTATATCTTTTTGCAATAAATTAGTCAGAGGCCGAGAAATTTTTGAGAAGTCCTTAATGAACCTCCTATAAAATCCGGCGTGACCAAGGAAACTTCTTATACCTTTGATGTCCTTGGGACATGGCATCTTTTCAATAGCATCAACCTTGGCTTTATCAACTTCAATACCTCTTTCAGAAACTTTGTGCCCCAAGACAATACCTTCATTAACCATAAAGTGGCACTTTACCCAATTCAAGACAAGATTAGTTTCTTCACATCTCTGCAAAACTCGATCAAGATTGCTCAAGCAATCATCAAAAGAGGAACCATAGACGGAAAAGTCATCCATGAAAACCTCACAAATCTTTTCACAAAAGTCAGAGAATATAGCCATCATGCATCTTTGAAAGGTAGAAAGTGCATTACATAAACCAAAAGGCATACGTCTATAAGCAAAAGTACCAAAATGGCATGTAAAAGTAGTCTTTGATTGATCTTTAGCCAACACAGGTATTTGAGAGAACCCAGAATAACCATCTAGGAAGCAATAATGTGTATGTTTGCATAATCTTTCTAGCATTTGATCAATAAAAGGTAAGGGGTAATGATCTTTCTTAGTAGCCTTATTTAATTTGCGGAAATCAATTACCATCCTATAACCTGTGATAATTGTTTGTGGGATCAATTCATCTTTATCATTAGGAACAACAGTAATACCTCCCTTCTTAGGGACACAATGGACAGGACTTACCCAGTTACTATCAGCAACGGGATAAATTATACCTGCCTCCAGAAGCTTTAATATTTCTTTTCTTACCACTTCTTTCATTTTAGGATTCAAATGTCGTTGAGGATCACGAACTGGTTTGGCATCTGCTTCCAAATTTATTTTATGTTGACATAGAGTGGGACTAATGCCCTTAAGATCATCAAGAGTATATCCAATAGCGGCACAATGCTTCTTCAGAGTTTTCAATAATCTTTCTTCTTCATGCTCTGAAAGGTTAGCACTAATAATAACAGGATATATCTTCTTTTCATCAAGATAAGCATATTTAAGATTATCAGGCAACGGTTTAAGCTCAAACACGGCATCACCCTTGGGTGGAGGAGGATCCCCTAAAATTTCAATAGGCAAATTGTGTTGCAGAATAGGTTCCTGTTTAAAGAATACTTCATCTATTTCCCTTCTTTCAATCATGAACATATCATTTTCATGGTCTAGCAAATAGTTCTAAAGGATCACTAGGAGGTACGGCAATAGAAGCAAGACCAATAATTTCATCCTTACTAGGCAATTCTTCCTCACGATGTTGTTTACTAAATTTAGAGAAATTAAACTCATGAATCATATCATCCAAGCCAATAGTAACAACATTCTTTTCACAATCTATCCTAGCATTAACAGTGTTCAAGAAGGGACAAAAGCTATCTTGTGGGGAACTGAGAACAAGAAAATCAGCGGGATATTTGGTTTTCCCACACAAGACTTCAACATCTCTAACAATTCCCACTATGAAATAGTATCTCTATTGGCAAGCTTAATTGTGACATCAATTTCTTCTAACTCAGCAGGTGCAATTTCATGCTTGATTTCTTTATACAAGTCATAAGGTATAACACTAGCACTAGCACCCATATCTCATAAGCCATGATAACAATGATCTCCTATTTTAGCAGAAATAACAGGCACGCCTACCACAGGTCTATGTTTATCTTTAGCACAAGGTTTAGCAATTCTAGAAGTTTCACCGTTGAACTGAATAACATGCCCATCAATATTTTCAGACAAGAGATCTTTAACAATAGCAATATTAGGTTCTACTTTAACTTGCTCAGGAGGTGTATAAGTTCTAATATTGCTTTTACGAACAATAGTTAAAGCTTTAGCATGATCCTTTATTCTAACAGGGAAAGGTGGTTTCTCAACATAAGAAGTAGGAACAATAGGATCACTATAAGTGATAGTCTTTTCTTCAACTTTAATAGGTGCAGCTACTTTTACTTCTATGGGAGGATGATATTTAAACCACTTCCCTTTAGGGAGATCAACATAAGTAGCAAAAGATTCACAGAAAGAAGCTACTATCTCAGAGTCAAGTCCATATTTAGTGCTAAACTTATGGAAAATATCGGTATCCATAAAAGATTTAACACAATGAAACTTAGGTGTCATACCTGACTCCTTACCTTCGACGAGGTCGCAATCTTCAGAGTTGCGTTTAATTCTATCCAATAAGTTCCATTTGAATTCAATAGTCTTCATCATAAAAGAGCCAGCACAAGAAGTATCAAGCATGGTGCGATTATTTTCAGAAAGCCGAGCATAAAGATTTTGAATAATTGTTTCCCTTGGAAACCCATGATTGGGGCATGAATATAACATTGATTTAAGCCTCCCCCAAGCTTGAGCGATGCTTTCTCCTTCACGAGGCCATAAATTATATATATAATTGCGATCACGATGAACAAGATGCATAGGATAATACTTTTGATGAAATTCCAATTTCAATCTTTTATAGTTCCATGATCTCGTATCATCACATAGCCTATACCATGTCAATGCATATCCCTTCAAAGATAAAGGGAAGACCTTCTTCTTAGCAACATCATCGGGTATACCTGCAAGCTTAAACAATCCACAAACTTCATCCACATATATTAGGTGCTCATCAGGATGTTTTGTTCCATCTCTTGTAAAAGGATTAGCTAGCAGTTTTTCCATCATACCCGAAGGAAATTCAAAAGGAGTTTCATTTTCAATAGGTTCAGTAGGTTGAGGAGCAACTCTTTGCTCTACTGGACGGGGTGAAGATACCCCGAACAAGCCCCTTAGAGAATTACTTTCCATAGTAACAAGTGACAGTAAATTTCAGCACACTATATAAATTTTTCCTTACCAAATTCCACCTACCAAAGGCGCTACACTCCCCGGCAACGGCGCCAGAAAAGAGTCTTGATGACCCACAAGTATAGGGGATCTATCGTAGTCCTTTCGATAAGTAAGAGTGTCGAACCCAACGAGGAGCAGAAGGAAATGATAAGCGGTTGGAAATATGCCCTAGAGGCAATAATAAATTGATTACTATTATATTTCCTTGTTCATGATAATCGTTTATTATCCATGCTAGAATTGTATTGATAGGAAACTCAGATACATGTGTGGATACATAGACAACACCATGTCCCTAGTAAGCCTCTAGTTGACTAGCTTGTTAATCAATAGATGGTTACGGTTTCCTAACCATGGACATTGGATGTCATTGATAACAGGATCACATCATTAGGAGAATGATGTGATGGACAAAGACCCAATCCTAAGCCTAGCACAAGATCATGTAGTTCGTATGCTAAAGCTTTTCTAATGTCAAGTATCATTTCCTTAGACCATGAGATTGTGCAACTCCCGGATACCGTAGGAGTGCTTTGGGTGTGACAAACGTCACAACGTAACTGGGTGGCTATAAAGGTACACTACAGGTATCTCGGAAAGTGTCTGTTGGGTTGGCATGAATCGAGACTGGGATTTGTCACTCCGTGTAAACGGAGAGGTATCTCTGGGCCCACTCGGTAGGACATCATCATAATGTGCACAATGTGATCAAGGAGTTTATCACGGGATGATGTGTTACGGAACGAGTAAAGAGACTTGCCGGTAACGAGATTGAACAAGGTATCGGGATACCGACGATCGAATCTCGGGCAAGTATCGTACCGCTAGACAAAGGGAATTGTATACGGGATTGATTAAGTCCTTGACATCATGGTTCATCCGATGAGATCATCGTGGAACATGTGGGAGCCAACATGGGTATCCAGATCCCGCTGTTGGTTATGGACCGGAGAGTCATCTCGGTCATGTCTACATGTCTCCCGAACCCGTAGGGTCTACACACTTAAGGTTCGGTGACGCTAGGGTTATAGAGATATTAGTATGCGGTAACCCGAAAGTTGTTCGGAGTCCCGGATGAGATCCCAGACGTCACGAGGAGTTCCGGAATGGTCCGGAGGTAAAGAATTATATATAGGAAGTGCTATTTCGGCCATCGGGACAAGTTTCGGGGTCACCGGTATTGTACCGGGACCACCGGAAGGGTCCCGGGGGTCCACCGGGTGGGGCCACCTGCCCCGGGGGGCCACATGGGCTGTAGGGGGTGCGCCTTGGCCTATATGGGCCAAGGGCACCAGCCCCAAGAGGCCCATGCGCCAAGAATCAAGGGAGAGGAAGAGTCCTAAAGGGGGAAGGCACCTCCGAGGTGCCTTGGGGAGGTGGGACTCCTCCCTGGCCGCACCCTTCCTTGGAGGAAGGGCCAAGGCTGCGCCTCCCCCCTCTCCCTTGGCCCTATATATAGTGGGGGGAAGGGAGGGCAGCCCAACCTAAGCCCTGGCGCCTCCCTCTCCCTCCCATGACACATCTCCCTCCTCCCGCAGCGCTTGGCGAAGCCCTGTTGGAATCCCGCTACTTCCACCACCACGCCGTCGTGCTGCTGGATCTCCATCAACCTCTCCTTCCCCCTTGCTGGATCAAGAAGGAGGAGACGTCGCTGCTCCGTACGTGTGTTGAACGCGGAGGTGCCGTCCGTTCGGCGCTAGGATCATCGGTGATTTGGATCACGACGAGTACGACTCCATCAACCCCGTTCTCTTGAACGCTTCCGCGCGCGATCTACAAGGGTATGTAGATCCACTCCTCCCTCGTTGCTAGATGACTCCATAGATTGATCTTGGTGACACGTAGGAAAATTTTGAATTATTGATACGTTCCCCAACAGTGCATCATGAGCTAGGTCTATGCGTAGTTTCTATGCACGAGTAGAACACAAAGTAGTTGTGGGCGTTGATTTTGTTCAATATGCTTACCGTTACTAGTCCAATCTTGATTCGGCGGTATTGTGGGATGAAGCGGCCCGGACCGACCTTACACGTACTCTTACGTGAGACTGGTTCCACCGACTGACATGCACTAGTTGCATAAGGTGGCTAGCGGGTGTCTATCTCTCCCACTTTAGTCGGATCGGATTCGATGAAAAGGGTCCTTATGAAGGGTAAATAGCAATTGGCATATCACGTTGTGGTTTTTGCATAGGTAAGAAACGTTCTTGCTAGAAACCCATAGCAGCCACGTAAAACATGCAAACAACAATTAGAGGACGTCTAACTTGTTTTTGCAGGGTATGCTATGTGATGTGATATGGCCAAAAGGATGTGATGAATGATATATGTGATGTATGAGATTGATCATGTTCTTGTAATAGGAATCACGACTTGCATGTCGATGAGTATGACAACCGGCAGGAGCCATAGGAGTTGTCTTAATTTATTTATGACCTGCATGTCCACATAAATGTCATGTAATTACTTTACTTTATTGCTAACCGTTAGCTGTAGTAGTAGAAGTAATAGTTGACGGGACAACTTCATGAAGACACGATGATAGAGATCATGATGATGGAGATCATGGTGTCATGCCGGTGACGATGATGATCATGGAGCCCCGAAGATGGAGATCAAGAGGAGCAAAGTGATGATGGCCATATCATGTCACTATTTGATTGCATGTGATGTTTATCATGTTTATGCATCTTGTTTGCTTAGAACGACGGTAGTAAATAAGATGATCCCTCATTAAAATTTCAAGAAAGTGTTCCCCCTAACTGTGCACCGTTGCGAAAGTTCGTCGTTTCGAAGCACCACGTGATGATCGGGTGTGATTGATTCTTACGTTCACATACAACGGGTGTAAGCCAGATTTACACACCCAAAACACTTAGGTTGACTTGACGAGCCTAGCATGTACAGACATGGCCTCGGAACACAAGAGACCGAAAGGTCGAGCATGAGTCGTATGGCAGATACGATCAACATGAAGATGTTCACCGATGTTGACTAGTCCGTCTCACGTGATGATCAGACACGGCCTAGTTGACTCGGATCATGTAATCACTTAGATGACTAGAGGGATATCTATCTGAGTGGGAGTTCATAAGATGAACTTAATTATCCTGAACATAGTCAAAAGGTCTTCGCAAATTATGTCGTAGCTCGCGCTTCAGTTCTACTATTTAGATATGTTCCTAGAGAAATTTTAGTTGAAAGTTGATAGTAGTAATTATGCGGACTAGGTCCTTAAACTGAGGTTTTTCCTTATTGCTTCATAGAAGGCTTATGTCCTTAATGCACCGCTCAGTGTGCTGAACCTCGAACGTTGTCTATGGATGTTGTGAACATCTGACATACACATTTTGATAACTACGTGACAGTTCAGTTAAACGGCTTAGAGTTGAGGCACCGAAGACGTTTTGAAACGTCGCGAAACATATGAGATGTTTCGAGGGCTGAAATCGGGATTTCAGGCTCGTGCCCACGTCAAGAGGTATAAGACCTCCGACGATTTTCTTAGCCTGCAAACTAAGGGAGAAAAGCTCAATCGTTGAGCTTGTGCTCAGATTTTCTGAGTACAACAATCATTTGAATCGAGTGGGAGTTGATCTTCCAGATGAGATAGTGATGGTTCTCCGAAGTCATTACCACCAAGCTGCTAGAGCTTCATGATGAACTATAATATATCAGGGACATATATGATGATCCTTGAGATATTCGCGATGTTTGACACCACAAAAGTAGAAATCAAAAAGGAGCATCAATTGTTGATGGTTGGTGAAACCACTAGTTTCAAGAAGGGCAAGGGCAAGAAGGGATACTTCATGAAACGGCAATTCAGCTGCTGCTCTAGTGAAGAAACCCAAGGTTGAACCCAAACCCGAGACTAAGTGCTTCTGTAATAAGGGGAACAGCCACTGGAGCAGAATTACCCTAGATACTTGGTAGATGAGAAGGCTGGCAAGGTCGATAGAAGTATATTGGATATACATTGTGTTGATGTGTACTTTACTAGTACTCCTGGTAGTACCAGGGTATTAGATACCGGTTCGGTTGCTAAGTGTTAGTAACTCGAAACAAAAGGCTATGAAATAAATGGATATTAGCTAAAGGTGAGCTGACGATATGTGTTGGAAGTGTTTCCAATGTTGATATGATCAAGCATCGCACGCTCCCTCTACCATTGAGATTGGTGTTTGCGTTGAACATAGACATGATTGGATTATGTCTATCGCAATACAGTTATTCATTTAAGGAGAATAATAGTTACTCTGTTTATTTGAATAATTCCTGCAATGGTCTTGCACCCAAAATGAATGGTTTATTGAATCTCGATCGTAGTGATACACATGTTCATGCCAAAAGATATAAGATAGTAATGATAGTACCACCTACTTGTGGCACTGCCACTTAAGTCATATCGGTATAAAGCGCATGAAGAAGCTCCATGTTGATGGATCTTTGGACTCACTTGTTTTGAAAGGTTTGAGACATGTGAACCATGTCTATTGGTGTATATGCATGAAGAAACTCCATGCAAATGGACCGTTTGGACTCACTTGATTTTGAATCACTTGAGACATGCAAATCATACCACATGGGCAAGATGACTGAAAGCCTCGTTTTCAGTAAAATGGAACTAGGAAGCAACTTGTTGGGAGTAATACATTTTGATGTGTGCAATCCAATGAGTGCTGAGGCATGTAGTGGATATCGTTATGTTCTTACTTCACAGATGATTTGAGTAGATGTTGAGTATATTTACTTGATGAATCACGAGTCTGAATTATTGAAAGGTTCAAGTAATTTCAGGGTGAAGTTGAAAGATCGTCGTGACAAGAGGATAAAATATCTATGATATGATCATAGAGATGAATATCTGAATTACGAGTTTGGCACAGAATTAAGACATTGTGGAAATTGTTTCACAACTAATACAGCCTGGAACACCATAGTGTGATGGTGTGTCCGAACATCATAACTGCACCCTATTGGATATGATGCATACCATGATGTCTCTTATCGAATTACCACGATAGTTTATGGGTTAGGCATTAAAGACAACCACATTCACTTTAAATAGGGCACCACGTAATTCCGATGAGATGACACCATATGAACTATGGTTTAGAGAAACCTAAGCTGTCATTTCTTAGAAGTTTGGGGCTGCGACGCTTATGTGAAAAAGTTTCAGGCTGATAAGCTCGAACCCAAAGAGGATAAATGCATCTTCATAGGACACCCAAAATAGTTGGGTATACCTCCTGTCTCAGATCCGAAAGCAATAAGGGATTGTTTCTAGAATCGGGTCCTTTCTCGAGGAAAAGTTTCTCTCGAAAGAATTGAGTGGGAGGATGGTGGAGACTTGATGAGGTTATTGAACCGTCTCTTCAACTAGTGTGTGGCAGAGCACAGGGAGTTGTTCTTGTGGCACCTACACCAATTGAAGTGGAAGCTTATGATAGTGATCATGAAACTTCAGATCAAGTCACTACCAAACCTCGTGGGATGACAAGGATGCATACTACTTCAGAGTGGTACGTAATCCTGTCTTGGAAGTCATGTTGCTAGACAACAATGAACCTGCGAGCTATGGAGAAGCGATGGTGGGCCTGGATTCCAAAATGGCTCGAGGTCATATAATCCGAGAGAGGATCCATATATGAAAACAAAGTGTAGACTTTGGGAGAACTACTTGATGGTCGTAAGGCTGTTAGGTGCAGATGGATTTTAAAAGGAAGACGGACAATGATGGTAGGTATCACCATTAAGAAAGCTCGACTTGTCGTTAAGATGTTTTCCGACAAGTTCAAGGAGTTGACTGCGATGAGACTTTCTCACTCGTAGCGATGCTAAGAGTCTGTTGGAATTATATTAGCGATTACTGCATTATTTATGAAATCTTGCAGATAGGATGTCAAAACATTGTTTCCTCGACGTTTTTGAGGAAAGGTTGTATGTGATACAAACCGGAAGGTTTTGTCAATCCTGAAAGATGCTAATAAGTATGCAAAGCTCCAGCAATCCTTCTAGGGACTGGAGTAAGCATCTCGGAGTTGGAATGTATGCTTTGATGATGATCAAAGATTTTGGGTTTATACAAAGTTTATGAGAAACTTGTATTTCCAAAGAAGTGAGTGGGAGCACTATAGAATTTCTGATGAATATATGTTGTTGACATATTGTTGATCAGAAATGACGTAGAATTTCTGGAAAGCATATAGGGTTATTTGGAAAGTATTTTTCAATGGAAAGCCTGGATTAAGCTACTTGAACATTGAGTATCAAGATCTATAAGGATAGATCAAAATTCTTAATGGTACATTCAAATGAGCACATACCTTGACATGATCTTGAAGGTGTTCAAGATGGACCAGTCAAAGAAGGAGTTCTTGCCTGAGTTGTAAGGTATGAAGTTAAGACTTAAAGCTCGACCACGACAGAAGAAAGAGGAAGGACGAAGGTCGCCCCCTATGCTTTTGTCATAGGCTCTATACGGTATGCCATGCTATGTACCGCACCTGAAATGTGCCTTGCCATGAGTCAGTCAAGGGGTACAAGAGTGATCCAAGAATGGATCACAAGACAGCGGTCAAAGTTATCCTTAGTAACTAGTGGACTAAGGAATTTTCTCGATTATGGAGGTGGTAAAAGAGTTCATCGTAAAGGGTTACACCGATGCAAACTTTGACACTAATCCAGATTATTCTGAGTAGTAAACTGGATTCGTATAGTAGAACAGTTATTTGGAATAGCTCCAAATGTATCGTAGTAGTTGCATCTACAAGATGACATAGAAATTTGCGAAGTACATACGGATCTGAAAGATTCAGACCCGTTGACTATAACATCTCTCACAAGCATAACATGATCAAACCCAGAACTCATCGAGTGTTAATCACATGGTAATGTGAACTAGATTATTGACTCTAGTAAACTCTTTGGGTGTTAGTCACATGGGGATGTGACCTTGAGTGTTAATCACATATCGATGTGAACTGGATTATTGACTCTAGTGCAAGTGGGAGACTGTTGGAAATATGCCCTAGAGGTAATAATAAATTGATTATTATTATATTTCCTTGTTCATGATAATCATTTATTATCCATGCTAGAATTGTATTGATAGGAAACTCAGATACATGTGTGGATACATAGACAACACCATGTCCCTAGTAAGCCTCTAGTTGACTAGCTCGTTAATCAATAGATGGTTACGGTTTCCTAACCATGGACATTGGATGTCATTGATAACGGGATCACATCATTAGGAGAATGATGTGATGGACAAAGACCCAATCCTAAGCCTAGCACAAGATCATGTAGTTCGTATGCTAAAGCTTTTCTAATGTCAAGTATCATTTCCTTAGACCATGAGATTGTGCAACTCCCGGATACCGTAGGAGTGCTTTGGGTGTGCCAAACGTCACAACATAACTGGGTGGCTATAAAGGTACACTACAGGTATCTCCGAAAGTGTCTGTTGGGTTGGCATGAATCGAGACTGGGATTTGTCACTCCGTGTAAACGGAGAGGTATCTCTGGGCCCACTCGGTAGGACATCATCATAATGTGCACAATGTGATCAAGGAGTTTATCACGGGATGATGTGTTACGGAATGAGTAAAGAGACTTGCCGGTAACGAGATTGAACAAGGTATCGGGATACCGACGATCGAATCTCGGGCAAGTATCGTACCGCTAGACAAAGGGAATTGTATACGGGATTGATTAAGTCCTTGACATCGTGGTTCATCCGATGAGATCATCGTGGAACATGTGGGAGCCCAACATGGGTATCCAGATCCCGCTGTTGGTTATTGACCGGAGAGTCTTCTCGGTCATGTCTGCATGTCTCCCGAACCCGTAGGGTCTACACACTTAAGGTTCGGTGACGCTAGGGTTATAGAGATATTAGTATGCGGTAACCCGAAAGTTGTTCGAAGTCCCGGATGAGATCCCGGACGTCACGAGGAGTTCCGAAATGGTCCAGAGGTAAAGAGTTATATATAGGAAGTGCTATTTTGGCCATCGGGACAAGTTTCGGGGTCACTGGTATTGTACCGGACCACCGGAAGGGTCCCGGGGGTCCACCGGGTGGGGCCACCTGCCCCGGGGGGCCACATGGGCTGTAGGGGGTGCGCCTTGGCCTATATGGGCCAAGGGCACCAGCCCCAAGAGGCCCATGCGCCAAGAATCAAGGGAGAGGAAGAGTCCTAAAGGGGGAAGGCACCTCCGAGGTGCCTTGGGGAGGTGGGACTCCTCCCTGGCCGCACCCTTCCTTGGAGGAAGGGCCAAGGCTGCGTCCCCCCTCTCCCTTGGCCCTATATATAGTGGGGGGAAGGGAGGGCAGCCCAACCTAAGCCCTGGCGCCTCCCTCTCCCTCCCATGACACATCTCCCTCCTCCCGCAGCGCTTGGCGAAGCCCTGTTGGAATCCCGCTACTTCCACCACCACGCCGTCGTGCTGCTGGATCTCCATCAACCTCTCCTTCCCCCTTGCTGGATCAAGAAGGAGGAGACGTCGCTGCTCCGTACGTGTGTTGAACGCGGAGGTGCCGTCCGTTTGGCGCTAGGATCATCGATGATTTGGATCACGACGAGTACAACTCCATCAACCCCGTTCTCTTGAACGCTTCCGCGCGCGATCTACAAGGGTATGTAGATCCACTCCTCCCTCGTTGCTAGATGACTCCATAGATAGATCTTGGTGACATGTAGGAAAATTTTGAATTTATGCTACGTTCCCCAACAGTTTTCAGCAAGGTATTCTCTACAAGTACTGAAATAAGTGGTAACAGATAGTTTTGTGATAAGGTAAATTGTAACGAGCAACAAGTAACAAAAGTAAATAAAGTGCAGCAAGGTGGCCGAATCCTTTTTGTACCAAAGGACAAGCCGGAACAAACTCTTATATAAGGAAAAGCGCTCCTGAGGACACATGGGAATATCGTCAAACTAGTTTTCATCACGTTCATATGATTCGCGTTCGGTACTTTGATAATTTGATATGTGGGTGGACCGGTGCTTGGGTGCTGTTCTTACTTGAACAAGCATCCCACTTATGATTAACCTCTATTGCAAGGATCCGCAACTACAACAAAAGTATTAAGGTAAACCTAACCATAGCATGAAACACGTGGATCCAAATCAGCCCCTTACGAAGCAACGCATAAACTAGGGTTTAAGCTTCTGTCACTCTAGCAACCCATCATCTACTTATTACTTCCCAATGCCTTCCTCTAGGCCCAAATAATGGTGAAGTGTTATGTAGTCGACGTTCACATAACACCACTAGAGGCTAGACAACATACATCTCATCAAAATATCAAACGAATACCAAATTCACATGACTACTAATAGCAAGACTTCTCCCTTGTCCTCAGGAACAAACGTAACTACTCACAAAGCATATTCATGTTCATAATCAGAGGGGTAATAATATGCATATAGGATCTGAACATATGATCTTCCACCAAATAAACCAACTAGCATCAACTACAAGGAGTAATCAACACTACTAGCAACCTACTAGCACCAATCCCGGACTTGGAGACAAGAATTGGATATAAGAGATGAACTAGGGTTTGGAGATGAGATGGTGTTGGTGAAGATGTTGATGGAGATTGCCCTCTCCCGATGAGAGGAGCGTTGGTGATGATTTCCCCCTCCCGGAGGGAAGTGTCCCCGGCAGAACATCTCTGCCGGAGCTCTAGATTGGTTCCCCCAAGGTTCCGCCTCGTGGCGGCGGAGTCTCGTCCCGAAAGGTTCCTTCCTATTTTTTTCTCATCGAAAGACTTCATATAGGAGAAGATGGGCGTCAGAGAGCCACCAGGGGGCCCACGAGGTAGGGGCGCGCCCTACGGGGGGGGGGGGCACCCCCACCCTCGTGAACAGGGTGTGGGCCCCCTAGCCTTCATCTTTGGCGAGGATTTTTCTTTATTTATTTTAAGATGTTCCGTGGAGTTTCAGGACTTTTGGAGTTGCACAGAATAGGTCTCTAATATTTGCTCCTTTTCTAGCCCAGAATTCCAGCTGCCGGCATTCTCCCTCCTTATGTAAAACTTGTAAAATAAGAGAGAATAGCCATAATTATTGTGACATAACATGAAATAACAGCCCATAATGCAATAAATATTGATATAAAAGCATGATGCAAAATGGACGTATCAAACTACAACGCCAATAATGAAGAAGGCCAAGAAGAAGGACAAGAGGATGAAGAAGATGTTCCACCCCGAACCAAGCAAAAGCTCTCACGAGTTCGAGCAAGAGTCGCCAGAGACCATCCCGTCGAACAAATCTACAATGATATCCAAACCGAGAGAATCACTCGCTCTAAAACTCGTTTGGCTAACTTTTGTGAACATTATTCATTCATCTCTAGCATTGAAAATATGAAGGTTGAAGAAGCATTGGAAGATCCAGATTGGATAAATGCCATGCACGAAGAGCTACACAACTTTGAGAGAAATCAAGTGTGGACATTGGTCGAGAAGCCCAACAACAACCACAACATCATTGGTACCAAATGAGTGTTTCACAACAAGCAAGACGAAGATGGTCAAGTCGTTCGCAAAAAAGCATGTCTCGTCGCCCAAGGCTGCACTCAAGTCGAAGGTATGGACTACGGTGAGACATATTCCCCCGTTGCTAGACTTGAGTCCATCCGCATCTTACTTGCCTATGCTAATCACCATGATATTACCTTGTACCAAATGGACATTAAAAGTGCCTTTCTAAATAGTGAAATTGAGGAGGAAGTTTATGTTAAACAACCTCCCGGCTTTGTCAATCCTAAGAAACCCAATTATGTTTACAAACTTCACAAAGCTCTTTATGGTCTTAAACAAGCTCCTAGAGCATGGTATAAATGCTTGACCAAGTTCCTTATTGAGAAAGGCTTTGAGATTGGAAAAATAGATTCTACTCTTTTTACTAAAAGGGTTAATGGTGAATTATTTGTGTGCCAAATTTATGTTGATGATATCATATTTGGTTCGACTAACCCTCATTTTAGTGAAAAGTTTGGAAAGAGAATGTCAAAGAAGTTTGAGATGTCTATGATGAGTGAACTCAAGTTCTTTCTTGGTTTGAAAATCAAGCAAACTAAGGAAGACACCTTTGTTTCTCAAACAAAATACACCAATGACTTATTGAAGAAGTTCAACATGCAAGACAACAAAGGTATGAAAACACCCATGCCTACTAGTGGACATCTTGACTTGACCAAGGATGGCAAATCGGTTGACCAAAAGGTTTACCGTTCTATGATTGGTTCATTGTTATATCTATGTGCTTCCCGTCCCGATATTATGCTAAGTGTGTGCATGTGTCCACAATACCAAGCGGCCCCCAAAGAATGTCATCTTAAGGTTGTGAAAAGGATAGTGAGATACTTAATACATACACCAAATTTTGGCATTTGGTATCCTAAGAGGTCTTCTTTTGATCTTGTTGGCTACTCCGATTCAGACTATGCCGGAGACAAAGTTGATAGAAAGTCCACTTCGAGTACTTGTCAATTTCTTGGTAGATCTCTTGTGTCTTGGTCCTCCAAGAAATAAAACTCGGTATCCTTATCCACCGCCGAAGCGGAATACATTGCCGCCGGTTCATGTTGTGCTTAATTACTTTGGATGCCCCAAACTCTTAAAGATTATGGGTTCAATGTGAAAAATGTTCCATTGCTTTGTGACAATGAGAGTGCTATTAAGATTGCTCACAATCCCATGCAACATTATCGAACTAAGCATATTGAAGTTCGTCATCATTTCATTCGAGATCATGTTGCTAAAGGGGACAATGATCTTAAGCATGTTCGTACCGATAAGCAATTGGCGGATATATTAACCAAACCGCTTGATGGGAAAGTCATTTGCCGTTTGAGAGGTGAATTGAACATCATTGATGCTTCAAACTTGCAGTAGGAGCTCCATTTGGATACATGCAAGGCATGAGCCTTTGACTAATCCTTGATATTTCTTTCATGATGCTATCATATGTCTTGGATATACTTGCACCCTTGTAGGTACTTGGATGAATCTAAATCTATGAGATTGCAACTCACTCACATCTTGAGCAATCTCTACATCACCAAGTCTCTACAACATGGTGGTTAAAGACAAGGAAGCACGAAATTCGCACATATCCTTTGAAAAATTCTATACCAAGTTTCATGATTGTCATTTTGGATACACAAGTGCTCTTCCTTGCAAAACTAACCCATGTAGGTAGATGAACTCAACTCCAAGTGGTCCTCCTAATCATTGATGTGCTACATCAACCTCGAGCACTTCACACAAGTTCAACTACATGATCAAGTTCGACACCACCACCAAAGGTATGATATTCCATCTTACAGAAGCTTTACCCCAAGATATGGGTCAAAGCAGCTCAACAAGATGTGAATACATCAAATGCTTGAACGAAAAAAATGGTAACCTCATTTTGAGCTTAAACAATGAGTATGACTTATGATGCAAGTGTTCTCACTTGACTCCTTAGTCAATATACTCTAACATAGGTGACTTTGTCACTGCCCAATTCTAGATGAAGTTCTCTAGTGTTTCTCTGAGTTTTTGCGTTTGTCCTTTGCATATTTATTCCCTTTCTTCTATCAAAAAAAACTTCATCTAGATTTTCTTTTATCTGTTTTGTTCTGCATTTTCTGCATCCAATTCATTGCAAAGCTTCAAGTTAATTCCTTGCAAATCTTTGTGAGATCTTATTTGTCTAGTGAGCTGAGGTGACAATTGTTCCTTTTTTGTATTGAACTCGGTCACACCGGTTTGCTACCTTCGGTCCAACCGACCCATTTCGGTGCAACCGAAGAACACAACTCGGTGTCACCGATTTCACTGCATAGAAGACAATTTGCCACTTGTTCCTGCACTTTTGTTCCAGCTCCACTCTATGATTCTTGTCCTCTACCAGCATCACATTTTACATGCTACTTTGCTCTGTGACTCAAGGACCACACCTAGTTTGACTCACACTCCAGAAGATCTCTTCTTGGAAATTGATATCAAAGGGGGGGGGGGAGAGAGATCACATCAAAGCTTAAATCCTTAAAAAGGGGAGAGAATACTTCAAACAGGGGGGGGGGGAGAGGCAATCTCATCAAATGCCCCAGATGCTTGGTGTTCAAGAGGAGAGAAGTCACATGTCTTTAAGAGGGGAAAGACATGATTATGTTTTGATCTGTTTTGCTCTGATGTTGTTTCCCTATCTTCTCCCAGCATCCCATAAAAGATTCAGGGGGAGCAAGACATCTAAGGGAAGGAAATCTTTGAATTTATTGTATATTTTTTACCTTTTTGGGACATGTCTATATCCAATAGAGTATTCAGTACTCATATTCTACATGTCATCCCAGTCTTGGTACTCTTGTGGTTTACTGTTCTTGCTCTGCTTAGTAGATGTTTCTGTGTTATCTAACCTTGTTTACTCAGGTTCATCTCTTTCAAAGCCAGCTCAAGACCACAAGGTAAGTATATGCATCACACTCATGTGCACGAGGGTTTCCTGCTGATGTACATACTGTTTGCAAGAAGGACTCATGAGCATGAAGGTACATTTCCTATACTCACACCATTTGCTCTGGTGCATATAGCCAAGATACATGTAACACATTGACTGCTCTGTCATGATTATGCATTCACATGCTCTTACATTCCATATTGACATGATTGCATACATGTAGGGGGAGCCTATGCATGTTACATGTCCTTCCAAATCTTTACTTATTATTCTTCATATCTTTATCTAAAGCTTTGATATATGTTGTCATCAATTACCAAAAAGGGGGAGATTGAAAGCACAAGTGCTCCCTGGGTGGTTTTGGTAATTAATGTCAACATATCTCTTGTTGGACTAATGTTTTCATCTAGTATATTTCAGACAAGTTCAACAGATGGAGTGGCATGTACAAGAGGATGTGGAACCCCTTCAAGATGTTAAGGACGAAGGATTGGCTCAAGCTCAAAGCTCAAGACTCTACATTTTACTTTTAGTGATCCAAGATCACATTGAGTCCATAGGAAAAGCCAATACTATTAAAAAGGGATGAGGTGTTGCTTAATGTCTTGCTTGCTCAAAGTGCTTAGTGATATGCTCCAAAACCCTCAACCACTTTCTCACATCCACATATGTTCCAAACCAAAAGTCAAACTCGGCCCTACCGAAACTTTCTATCCGGCGCCACCGAGTTCTGTTGACATAGCCACTGCCAAACCCTGTAAGGGCATATTTATCCCTAAGGTGTTTTGGTGATTGATGACAATGCTTTGGCGGACTAATCGTGTGCCTTGAGTTTCTCAGACGTTTCATCACTAGGCACAAGACGGTTTTGTGCCCCTCGAATACTATTGAAGACAGTGTTTTTCTATGTTTCTTTTTGGTGGATTTGAGTTGTAGGGAAGCCGTACTATTAAGAGGGGGTCCGCGTCGGAAAGGTTCGGGTGGAATCATCACATACACGTTTTCTTCCTTGTCTTCACCTTTCCCCTGCACTTTGGAGCATCCTTCGTTTATCCTCTATGCAATTGTCCTGGCTGCTGATATTGGGCTTGCGGTAGTACTGCTCCCTGGAGCGGTAGTACCGCAGGCACTTGCGCTAGTACCATACCTCGGCGCGGTAGTACCGCAGGAGCCCATGGTAGTACCGCTCCTCTGGAGCCATAGTACCGTGGCCCCGAGGCCAAGTGCCGCTGCATCGCGGTAGTAGGGGCGGATGTAATTTTTTACATCCGTGCCTCCACGGCAGTACCGCACTTCGTGCGCGGTAGTACCGCGCGCGGCCTGGTTCAGCTGCCATGCGGTAGTACCGCTCCTCAGCGGTAGTACCGTGTCGGATTTTTGCATCGTTTGTTTTCCAGCGGAAGTAGGCACGGATGTATTTTTATTCATCCGCGCCCTTCCCAGGCTAGGACTTTCCTGCCTTGCGGTAGTACCGCAAGGGGGAGAGGTAGTACCGCGCTTGTGGAAGTATCGTTCTCCGCCTCCGTGCTTCGGGCTTGTTCTAGTTCCTGTCGTTGCTGCGGTAGTACCACGGTCCCTCACGGTAGTACCGCATGGCCTTGCGGTAGTACTGTTTGTCAGGGGCGGTAGTACCGCAAGTCGCGGGCTGGTTAGGTGGATAACGGTTGGATTTTTTCCACAACTATAAAAGGGGTGTCTTCTACCTCTAGTTGACTACCTCGTCCACCCCTAAGCTCCATTGTAGCTCTAAGCTCCATTTTCGCCTGATCTCACTCCCTAGCCAATCAAACTTGTTGATTTGCTCGGGAGTGGTTGAGAAGGCCCCGATCTACACTTCCACCAAGATAAATTTGATTCCCCACTAATCCCTTGCGGATCTTGTTACTCTTGGGTGTTTGAGCACCCTAGACGGTTGAGGTCACCGTGGAGCCATAGTCCATTGTGGTGAAGCTTCGTGGTGTCGTTGGGAGCCTCCAATTAAGTTGTGGAGATTGCCCCAACCTTGTTTGTAAAGGTTCGGTCGCCGCCTCCAAGGGCACCAATAGTGGAATCATGGCATCTCGCATTGTGTGAGGGCGTGAGGAGAATACGGTGGCCCTAGTGGCTTCTTGGGGAGCATTGTGCCTCCACACCGCTCCAACGGAGACGTACTTCCCCTCAAAGGGAAGGAACTTCGGTAACACATCCTCGTCTTCACCGGCTCCACTCTTGGTTATCTCGCGCCTTTACTTGTGCAAGCTTATTTGTGCTATATCTCTTGCTTGCGTGCGTGATTATTGTTGTTGCATCATATAGGTTGCTCACCTAGTTGCATATCTAGACAACCTACTTTGATGCAAAGTTTAAATTGGTAAAGAATAGCTAAAAATTGTTAGTTGCCTATTCACCCCCCCTCTAGTCAACTATATCGATCCTTTCAATTGGTATCAGAGCCTCGTCTCTTTGTTAAGGACTTTACCGTCCGAAGAGTATGGTTGACGTCGTAGACGATGTGGAGGAGCACTCCGGTGCAAATCCGATATCGTCTACGGGAGATGGGGGTACCTCGATCTCACGTGAGGAATTCAATGTGGCGTTGGACACATTGAAAACCTCCATGACGACCGAGGTCGAGAGCATGTTTAATAAATTTCTAGAAGGGCTTAAACTTTCCACCGCACCTTTGAAAGTGGGTGATCCCGCTAACAAGGTGACGGATGCTACCTCCGACAAGGGGGAAGCTACTAGCGAGAAAGGTCCTTCTTCTAGTGGTAAAAATGGCACCGGCATCTTTGCCCATGTGGAACCTCCACTTGTCTATGGTGGACCGATTCCTTCCACTCATTTGAATCATGCTGGCCCGGCCCCTAAGATTGAGAAGAATGTAGATTTTCATTCTTGTGTCGGTGTCAAAACCGGCGGATCTCGGGTAGGGGGTCCCGAACTGTGCGTCTAGGCGGATGGTAACAGGAGACAAGGGACACAATGTTTTACCCAGATTCGGGCCCTCTTGATGGAGGTAAAACCCTACGTCCTGCTTGATTAATATTGATAATATGGGTAGTACAAGAGTAGATCTACCACGAGATCAAGGAGGCTAAACCCTAGAAGCTAGCCTATGGTATGATTGTTGTATGATGAGGTTATGTCCTACGGACTAAAACCCTCCGGTTTATATAGACACCGGAGAGGGTTAGGGTTACACAAAGTCGGTTACAATGGTAGGAGATCTTGAATATCCGCATC